>NC_043714.1:313603-436392 GCF_006229205.1 Suricata suricatta
CTTTTACATCCTTGGTTAGGTTTACTCCTAGGTATTTGGTGGTTTTTCATGCAGTTGTGAATGGGATCAGTTTCTTGATTCCTCTTTCCGCTGCTTCATTATTGGTGTATAGGAATGCAACCGATTTCTGTACATTGATTTTGTACCTGCAACATTACTGAATTTATGGATCAGTTCTAGAAGGCTTCTGGTAGAGTCTATTGGGTTTTCCATGTAGAGTATCATGTCATCTGCGAAAAGTGAAAGTTTGACTTCTTCTTTGCCAATTCTGATGCCTTTTATTTTCTTTTGTTGTCTGATTGCTGATGCTAGGACTTCCAACACTATGTTAAACAGCAGTGGTGAGAGTGGACACCCCTGTCGTGTTCCTGATCTCAGGGGGGAAGCTCTCAGTTTTTCCCCATTGAGGATGATATTGGCTGTGGGCTTTTCATAAACTGCTTTTATAATGTTTAGGTAAGTTCCTTCTATTCCGACTTTCTCAAGGGTTTTTATTAAGAAAGGGTGCTGTATTTTGTCAAATGCTTTTTCTGCATCTATCAACAGGATCATATGGTTTTTATCCTTTCTTTTGTTAATGTGATGGATCACATGGATGGATTCGAGAATATTGAACCATCCCTGTAACCCAGGAATGAATCCCCCTTGATCATGATGGATAATTTTTTTTAATATTCTGTTGAATTCGATTTGCCAGAATCTTGTTGAGTATTTTTGCATCTGTATTCATTAAGGATATTGGTCTGTAGTTCTCTTTTTTGGCTGGGTCTCTGCCTGGTTTGGGTATCAAGCTGATGGTGGCTTCATAGAATGAGTTTGGAAGTTTTCCTTCTATTTCTATTTTTTGGAATAGTTTGAGAAGAATGGGTATTAACTCTGCTTTAAATGTAGAATGTCCCTGGGAAGCCATCTGGCCCTGGGATCTTATTCGTTGGGAGATTTTTGATAACAGATTCGATTTCTTCCCTGGTTATAGGTCTATTTATGCTTTTAATCTCTTCCCATTTGAATTTGGGCAGTGCATGTGCATTTAGGAATTTGTCCATTTCTTCTAGGTTGTCCGTTTTGTTGGCATATAATTTTTGATAGTAATCTCTAATGATTGCTTGTATTTCTAAGGGATTGGTTGTAATAGATCGTTTTTCATTCATGATTTTGTCTATCTGGGTACTCTCTCTTTTCATTCTGAGGAGCCTGGCTAAAGGTTTATCAATGTTGTTTATTTTTTCAAAGAACCAACTCTTGGTTTCATTGATCTGCTCGACTGTTTTTCTGGATTCTGTATTGTTTATTTCTGCACTGATCTTTATGATTTCTTTTCTTCTGCTGGGTTTGGGGTACTCTTGCTGTTCCCCTCCTAGTTCCATTAGGTCCTCTGTTAGATTTTGAATTTGCGCTTTTTCTAGTTTGTTGAAAAAGGCCTAGATTGCAATATACTTTCCTCTTAGGACTGCCTTTGCTGCGTCCCAGAGAGTTTGGATTGTTGTATTTTCATTTTCATTTGTTTCCAAATATTTTTTAATTTCTTCCCTAACTGCCAACAATCATTCTTTAGTAGGGTGGTTTTTAAACTCCACATTTTTGGAAGTTTTCCAGACTTTTCCTGTGGTTAATTTCAAGTTTCATAGCATTGTGATCCGAAAGTGTGCATGGTATGATCTCAGATTTTTTATATTTATGGAGGGCTGCTTTATACCCCAGTATGTGATCTATCTTGGAGAATGTGCTATGTGTACTTGATAAGAAGGTTAATTTCCTAATTTCAGGATGCAGAGTTCTAAATATATCAATTCCATCTGTTCCAATGTGTCATTCAGGTCCATTGTTTCTTTAGTCATTTTCTCCATTGATGTAAGTAGAGTATTAATGTCCCCCACAATTAGCACATTCTTATCAATAAGATTGTTTCTGTCAGTGATTAATAGTTTTGTGTATTTGGGTGCTCCTAAATTTGGCGCATAGATGTTTATAATTGTTAACTCTTCCTGATGGAGAGTTCCTGTAATTATTATATAATGTCCGTCTTCATCTCTTATTACTGCCTTTACTTTAATGTCCAGTTTGTCTGATATAAGTATGCCTACTCCAGCTTTTTTTTGGCTTCCAGTCGCATGATAGATATTTCTCCATCCCTTTACTTTCAACCTGAAGGTATCTTCTGGTCTAAAATGAATCTCTTATAGACAGCAAATAGATGGATTTTGTTTTTTTATCCCTTCTGCTACCCTGTGTCATTTGGTTGGAGCATTCAATCCATTTAAAGTCAGTGATATTATTGAAAAGTGTGCATTTAGATTCATTGTGTTCTCTGTAGAATTCATGTTAATAGTGGTGTCTCTGGTACCTTGTATTCTTTGCAACATTTCCTTCATAGAGTCCCTCTTAGGATGTCATGTAGGTCTGGTTTGGTTGTCATGAATTCTTTCAACTTTTGTTTATTTGGAAACACCTTCATCTCTCCCTCTATTTTGAATGACAGGCTTGCTGGATTAAGGATTCTTGGCTGCATATTTTTCCTGTTTGTCACATTGAAGAATTCCTGCCATTCCTTCCTGGCCTGCCAAGTTTCAGTGGATAGGTCGGTAACCACTCTGATAGGTTTCCCTTTTTAAGTTAGGGCCCTTTTCTCCCTAGCTCCTTTCAGAATTCTCTCTTTATATTTTGCCAGTTTCACTATGATTTGTCATGCCGAAGGTCGATTCAAATTACATCTGAAGGGGGTTCTTTGTGCCTCTTGAATTTGAATGTCAGTTTCTTTCCCCAGATTTGGGAAATTCTCAGTTATAATTTGGTCTCGTATCCTTTCAGGACCGCTCTCTCTCTTTCTTTCTCTTCAGGAATTCCTAGGATACAAATGTTGTTCCATTTGATTGTATCATTCAGTTCTCAAATTCTCCTTTCCTGCTCCTGGGTCAATTTCTCTCTTTTGTTTTCAGCTTCCTCTTTTGCAGTAACTATATCTTCTAATTCACCTATTGTTTTCTCTGCCTCTTCAGTCCTTGAGGTGGCTGCCCCAATTTTATTATTCACCTCATTTATAGCCTTTTAAAACTCATCACATCTATTTTCAAAGTCCCTAGTCATTGTCTCAGTTGCTTCTCTGATGCTTTTTTCAACCTCATTGATTAATTTTATGACAAGTTTTTTAAATATTTGTTTGGTGATGTTGTTTAGGTCTGTGTTGAGCAGTTCTGTGGCTGACTTCTTCCTGGAGATTCTTCAGTGGAGAGTTCCTTCGTTTTGTCATTTTGGCTATTTTTCTGTCTTTTGTCAGTTTTAAAAAGCTCGTTGTGTGCTGTGCACCTGTTAGTTTTGCCCTGTTAAAGGAGGTTTAATGATTGTCCAGGGCCTGTTGTTTCAGGAAATATTCTTTTAATGGTGTCTCTCAGTTTCTCTTGTTGTGCCTTTGATTATTTTATTTCCCTACTCAGTGATACTTGGGACTCGCCAACATGTGCACTTTGGCTTATTTCTTGGTGTAGCCCTGGAACAAAAACAGACAGACAAACACAGGGAACAGAAGCAAGCAAATGCACAGACAAATCAAACAAAGAAACAAATTAAAAGGGGAAAAGGAAGAAAAAAAAAAGTGAGAAAAGAGAAGAAAAAAAATGAAGGGGGCGTAGAGACAACAGAGGACAGTGGACAGCCTAAAAGTGTATAACCAGTCGGGAGACAGAAGGATGAGATAAGGGAGAATATATCTGGATGGCAAGAGGAAGGAAAAAAAGAAAATAAAAGAGGGAGAAAGGAAAAAGGAAAATAAGGAGTAAAAATTAAAAAATATTGTTTAATGTAAAAAAGGTAATAATAATAAAAATTACTTTTTTGGTACTTACGTACCGAAAAAAAACAAAGCAGCAGCTCCCTCTCGCGGATAGGTGTGGTTTGGTGTGGTAGGTCTCTGGTCTCCAGGGCTGCTCCCAGAGGCCCCACCTTGGTGGTCTCGGAGGATGAATGGCGCCACCCCATGCTCCGCTGGAGCTAAACACTGCAGGCCACTCGAATCAGTCCGATCGCCTTGTGCCGCAGCTGAGCCAAGCTGTATTTTCCGGGCCCGCCTCATTTGAAAATCCTAGTCCATGCACTTTTATGCTACCATAGATGCGATGTACTCGCTTTGGCAACTGGCTTCTTAGCCGGATCTGGTAGGGGGAGGGAGCAGTTTCTCTTGGCGCCAGCAGGGATTTGTGCTGCCGCTGCTGTAGGCGAGGTGCACGCCCTCACAGAGGAACCGCCAACTCCCAGCCCCCAGCGGGATCGCGATAGCGTAGTAGGAAGGAGTAGTTTCTCTTGGTGCCGGCCGGGATTCGCGCTGCCGCTGCCAGAAATGACCTGCGTGCTCCCCTGCCTCCCCACCACCGCCGCGAACGCATAGCAGTGGAGGCTATTTGTTCCCTGTTGGCACCCGGGATTTGGGATTCACGCAGCCAATGCTGGAGGCGAGATGCGCTGTGGAAATGAGGTGTGTGCTTCCATTCCCCTAGCCAAGGCCGAAGTGTGCACCCCTGGGGCCACTGCAGCCGCCCCTGCCCGGATCGCACCGGGGTGGGGGCTGTTTTTTCCCTTGTGCCATCCAGGTTTGGGATTTGGGCTGCCCAGCAGTTATATATGGAGTGAGGGTTTTTCTCTCCGTGCGGGGTTAAGCGCTCTTTATCCCTTCTCTAGAGACCGTACTATGAGCGTATTCAGTCTCTCTGTGTCTTCCCTTTGTCTCTCAGGGGCTCCGCGTGCTTTCCCTATGTTGGGCTGGGGCTCCCACCTCCCCTGCCCTTCTTGGGCTGGCACGTTTTCCAATCTCCCCCGTTCGCACTCACTCACTCAGACATCTTTGAGATTGTCTTCTTTCTGGAGTCTGTATTTTCTCCTTCCGCTCTTGCAGATGAGAGTAATGTCCTTCTCAGTTCGATAGATGGGGCAGACGGAGTTTACAGAGCGCCCTTCCTCTCCGCCATCTTGGCTCCTCCTTTGCGATTATGATATCTAAAAAGACCACTGCAATATCTATCAAGTTTTATATATCTTAAATCCTAAGTAAACTGGGGCACCTAGGTGGCTCAGTCAGTGTAGCATCCAACTTCAGCTCAGACCATGATTTTACAGTTTGTGAGTTCGAGCCCTGCATTGGGCTCTGTGCTGACAGCCCACAGCTTGGAGCCTGTTTCAGATTCTTTATCTCCCCCTCTCTCTGCCCTTCTCCTGCTCATGATCTGTGTCTCTCTCTCCATCTCAAAAATAAATAAACATTAAAACCATTTTTAAAAAACCTAACTTAATAAGTGGCAGTTAGTAAATCTGTGGCTTTCAGAGAGTGCTATTCTATCAGCAGTACCTAACAGAACTCCCTAAAGTGAGTAAATGTTGTATGTCTGTACTCCTCAGTGAGGTAGCCAGTGACCACATACGGTGACTGACCATTCGAAATATGCCTAGTGGAAATGAGGAACTAAATTTTAAGTTTATTTAATTTTAGTTAACTTTATTTTAAATAGCCACCTGTGTCAAGTGGCCACCTTGGTAGACAGTGCAAGCTAGCAAGCTGCATGAGTAAAACACATAATTCAAAGTACTTTGTGAATGACATCTTTCTACTCATATTTAGACCCTTCCTGTTTTTTTTTTCAAATAGCCGCAGTCCTATCATTGACTGAAGAGTTTATGTCAGACCCTTGGTGTGCCCTTTTGATACTATCCTTCTATGTGAAATTGCCCTCAAAGCAGTGAGATGGATTCATAGCATAATGGAAATTAAAAGTATGGATATCAGTTCATCAATCATGTTTTTCTACCTACTTTTAAAATAAAACACATATTGAGAAATAGTAATTACAACAATATCTTATTCTTGTAGTGTCTTCTGATACCATTCAAACGGAGTGACAGGAAACATTTCTGTGTTAATTATGAATTCTCTGCAGGTGGACGGGCACTTTATTTGAAAGTCCTATGAATTTCAAGAAGTGTCTTTTAGATGTATTTTCTAAAAAGTATGTCTTTTGGATTTATAGGAAAAAATTATTTTGTTTGGAATATATGTAGGTGTGAAATGATTTTATCATTATCATTGTTAAGGTTTTTGACATGACTTCTAGATATAGATCACTCTTGTACATTATCTGAGCCAGTTATAGATCAGACATAGGGTTTTTTTTTATTTTGCTTTTTTCATGGAATGTGTCCAGCCTTCGGCTTTGAAGAAGGAAATGCTGAGTAAGCTAGGCGGCGATGGTCTTGGGAAAGCCTTTCCACCCCAGCACACAGCTCACACACTCAGAGGAGATTGGGGACAATGGAGACTGGGTCACAATGGTGGGAAGGCAAGTGGGTTTGCTTCATTGTGAGGAATCACAAACAAGGGCACCTGAAGTCTGTCCCTCCAGCTCCTTTGGTGGCACTTGTCTTACTTGTTGAGCATGTATAGAAGAGAAGAACTGGAAGCCAAAGGCTGGTAAACTGCCGCCAGTGGTTGGCATTATGAATGCTTTGGATTTGTACCTTAGAACGCAGACTGGGACGCATCAGATGAGACTGTGCTTTGTTGTGGATTTACAAAAGGCCAGGCATAAACCTCAAAAACGAGAAAATAGCACTCAGTTATTCAGAAGTAATTCACATGCGGCGTATGTGCTATGGCTCCTGTCGCACAGATGAGGTTGTGCGGTGCGGAGGGTAGAGGATATTAGTCACACTGCACAGATGAGGAAACTGCGCTTCACAGAGCTTCTTACTTGCTGACACTTACGTGATAGACAAAAATAATAACATCCTGAGATACAGAGTCTCAAAGTGTCAGGGTTGCAGGAGCTGAAAGAAAGGGGGTAAGATTGAGTTAGACCAAGCTCTCTTTAGATTAAAGCTGACGAGGAGGTCAGGTCACCCTGGGTGGCAGGAGTAGCAAAAGTGCCCAGCCCTGAAGAGAATTGAGTGGATCGTGTCTGAAAATCAATCTTTGGACAGAAAATCATAGCACCTGAGCTTGGCTTTGAGGACAAGACTTCTGAGATGTCTTTGGGGTGCAAAAAGGTATCATTGTATAACTGATTGTTAACATTTTATAGATTCATAATGCTTTAACAGTGATCAAGCTCCAGTTTACACACAAAATTAGTGTAGAAATAAAATTAAACTTCGTGTACTAATTGTTTGCTAATTTATCATCTATTTAAAAGCACATTAAAATATCTGCTTTGGAGAATAGATTAGCAATATGTTTTCTATTGCAGACTTTTGAATTTATACACGTGTAACATGTATATAAGAGAAAACATTATTAAAAGACTCAGGTTTATAGCTTGGAAGATTCTTTCTTTTCTACTTGCAGTTTCTCCCTGTGTTGCCCAGGGAGTCAGTGTGTCCAGAGGCATGACTACAGCAGCCGGGAATTGCTCAGTGACACCTTACACTGAGGGCAGCCCCGGGTCTGCTCTCTTGTCCTAACCTACTATCCTCCAAAGATCCAAGATCTTCTACCAGTGAACTAAAAGATAACTTTGATCGCTGTGTGTTTTCTCTGAAGTCCCAGAAATTACCGTGACCCAAGAAATTAAGGCCTGCAAAAAAAGAAGTGACTCTGACATAGAGTAGATATTTTGCCATAATAATTCTCCCTTTTCTGCCCAAACGAGGTCAGATGACTCTTCATGAAGCACCGTGGTGAGTCTTAGATCCGACGTTACTTAGCCCCTCAGTCATAGGTGTCGTCTCAGCCTGTTCCCTATACTTTTTCCTTCTTTTTTAGTTTACTGTCAGGTTGGTTTCCATATAACACCCAGTGCTCTTCCCCACAAGTGCCCTCCTCCATGCCCGTCACCCCCTTTCCTTCTTCCCCTCCCCCATCAGCCCTCCGTTTGTTCTCAGTATTCAAGAGTCTCTCATGATTTGCCTTCCTCCCTCGCCGTATCTCTTTTCCCCCCTCCCCCTCCCCATGGTCCTCTGTTAAGTTTCTCCTGTTAGACCTATGAGTGCAAACATATGGTATCTGTCCTTCTCTGCCTGACTTACTTCACTTAGCATGACACCCTTGGGTTCCATCCACATTGCTACAAATGGCCAGATTTCATTCCTTCTCATGGCCACGTAGTACTCCATTGTATAGATAAACCACATCTTCTTGACCCATTCATCAGGTGATGGACATTTAGGCTCTTTTCATGATTTGGCTATTGTTGACAGTGCTGCTAGGAACATTGAGATACATGTGTCCCTGTGCATCATCACTTCTGTATCGCTTGGGTAGATCCCTAGCAGTGCTATTGCTGGGTCATAGGGGAGTTCTGTTGATGGAGGTTTTTTGAGGAACCTCCACACTGTTGTTTTCCAGAGAGGCTGCATCAGTTTATATTCCCACCAACAGTGCAGGAGGATGCCCGTCTCTCCACACCCTCGCCAGCATCTATAGTCTCTTGATTTGTTCATTTTAGCCACTCTGACTGGCATGAGGTGGTATCTCAGTGTGGTTTTGATTTGTGTTTCCCTGATGATGAGTGACGTTGAGCATCATTTCATGTTTCTGTTGGTCATCTGGATGTCCTCTTTGGAGAAGTAACTATTCATGTTTTCTGCCCATTTCTTCACTGGATTACTTGTTTTTCAGGTGTAGATTTTGGATACTAGCCCTTTATCCGATACGTCATTTGCAACTATCTTTTCCCATTCCATCGGTTGCCTATTAGTTTTCTTGATTGTTTCCTTTGCCGTGCAGAAGCTTTTTATCTTGATGAAGTCCCAATAGTTCATTTTTGCTCTTGATTCCCTTGCCTTTGGGGATGTGTCAAGAAATTGCTGTGGTTGAGGTCAAGGAGGTTGTTTCCTACTTTCTCTTCCAGGGTTTTGATGGTTTCCTGCCTCACATTCAGGTCCTTCATCCATTTTGAGTTTATTTTTGTGTATAGTGTAAGAAAGTGGTCTAGTTTCATTTGTCTGCATGTTGCTGTCCAGTTCTCCCAGCACTATCTGTTAAAGCGGCTGTCTTTTTTCCATCGCATACTCTTTCCTGCTTTGTCAAAGACTAATTGGCCATACATTTGTGGGCACAGTTCTGGGTTCTCTATTCTATTCCATTGGTCTATGTGTCTGTTTTTGTGCCAATACCATACTGTCTTGATGATGACAGCTTTGTAGTAGAGGCTAAAGTCTGGGATTGTGATACCTCCTGTTTTGGTTTTCTTCTTCAATATAACTTTGGCTATTCGGGGTCTTTTGTGGTTTCATACAAATTTTAGGATAGTTTATTATTACTTGGGGTAGTAATGACATTTTAACAATATTTATTCTTCCAATCCATGAGCATGGAATGTTTTTCCATTTTTTTGTGTCTTCTTTAATATCCTTCATAAGTTTTCTATAGTTTTAATCATACAGATCTTTTATATCTTTGGTTAGGTCTATTCCTAGGTATTTTATGGGTTTTTTTTGTGCAATTGTGAATGGGTTTGGTTTCTTGACTTCTCTTTCTGTTGCTTCATTATTGGTGTATAAAAATGCATGCTCCCTGTCCTTTAGCAGGGTCACTTTTCTAAGATCAGGAAGAGCTTACCTTCTGATGGCAGACAGCCAGATCATTGCCAACTTTGAAATTAAAGGAAATTTATTTGAAGCCAGTCCTGAACAGAGTCACATAGATTCAGTGACGAGGCTTATTTCCTCTGAGCTGTGAAACATTATCAAATATATACTTTAGATTTCAGAAATATCACATCTAGGAGCCTCCTGTCCCTTGGTCTTCTGCATGACTTCCTTTTACTCAAGCTAGTAAAGAAAACACTTCCACAAGGTCTCAAAGTGTTATAGGTCTGAGTATCCAACACAACAGGTTTTTTTAATCACTAAAATCAAAGTAACAAAAACCCAACTTCAAAGGCACTTCCTAACTGCTAATCTAGGCAAACTCTTCAGAATCCAAAGCCACCTTTATCTAGATCCACTGTATACTGAATGAATGTTAAATGAACACCTGGCTAATACAGTAACAAACTTTTTTTTTGGTAGAAGGGGAGCACTGGTCTTTGAGATAATTTATAGTGGAGGCAAGTGAGGAGAAGAAAGAGTAAGTGAATCCTGTAGTAACTCCCCACCTCCTGGTGGAGCAGAAGCGGGGCCGTCACCTCATTCCCAGTCTGTGCTGGTTCCCGTCAACACTGCCTTTCTTTTCCCTTTCTGAAACATCCATTTCCTTTCTCCTTCAAGTGTTTAACTTAGGGGAAATAATTTAATTTTGTCCTTTTAAGATGCACATTCTTTCTTGCCTGTCATTACAGCAATACTGATAATGGGAGAGTTTTTTATGAGGGTATTTAATTCAAACAACTTGCTCAGTGGTCTTGTGTTTGGACAAAAAGGTGGAAGGACAGAAACTCCCGTTTATAGTTTTTTAACATCTTTTTTAATGTTTGTTTATTTATTTATGTAAGAGAGAAACAGAGACAGAGCGTGAGAGGGGGAGGGAAGAGGCAGAGAGAGAGGGAAACACAGAATCCAAAGAGGCTCCACCTCTGCCCTGTCCGCACAGCGCCCAGCGCGGGCCTCCTGACTCGTGAGCCATGCATGGCATCGTGGTCTGTGCCACCCAGGCACCCCTCCCATTTATAGGTTTAATTGCTGTTGTGCGTTACAGTTGTATGGAAATCCATTGAGCTGAAGCCAGGGGAAGAGCATTTTTCTTTCTCTGTACCTTGATATTTTATTTTCTCTTTTCATCTTTAACCTTTCCTTTAATCTCTTATCCTGCATTTCTTCCTCCTTTTCACTAAGGGGGAAAAAATCCACCATTGTTTTAGGCCAGGTTCTAAAATCTACAGTGATTAACAAAATCAAACATTATCCTTATGCTCATGGAGCATATTGCAGTCGGGAAGTCCCACACGAAACAATTAAAAACAAACACAGTAATGATTATAAGTTGTGGTAAGTGCTCCAGTAAGCAAAGCAGGATACCATAGAGAGACCAGTGGAGGAGGGCAGAACCCAGTTTCAAGGATTCAAGGATGGGTATTGGAAGGCAGTACTGCGTAAGCTGGCAGCTGAAAGGTAAGTGGACGTTAGAGAAAAAGCAGATGAAAGAGAATTGCAGTGGAAGAGAGAATGCCTTTGAAATTTTGTAGACAGAAGAGCGCAGCGACGTGGCCACGAGTGTGGGCCCGCGCGAGGGCCCAGAGGGGCAGCCGGCCACAGGCTGCACACGCAGCCTGCAGTGGTGTTGCCATGGCTCCCCAGTGACCCAGAATAAGGTTTACTGGTTTGCAGGTGACTTTAGCTGTCAGGAAGAAATCGGCTTGGGAAGGGGAGGCACATGGAGCTGAGAGACCAGGGGGAGGCAAACTGCAGGCGTAGAAGTCCCCGCAGGCCCCGAGTCTCACGTGGCACACTGAGAAACGGAGAAAGGGGTCACCTTCCAGGTGTGCGTGATGGCTGGGGGATGGCTTGGGTGTGGGGTGAATGAGTAGAAGGAAATATTAAGAATGATTCCCAATTTGCTTAATGGAATGATGAGCTCTTTACTGAGGTAAGAAAAAGTGGGATGTGAACAGGTTTGGAGGGAAGCGTGAGAATTCAGTCCGGGCCGGTCTGGTTGGAGCCTCCTGAGATAACCCAGGAGAGGTGTCAGATGAGGAAGCTGGGTATAAAGATCTCACACTCGCAGAAGGATTTTAGGGTGGTTTTCAGCCCACAGCAGGTCAGTATGTATATTTGCATGGATTTTATTTGCTGGCGTGAAGTGGTTTTACTTGTCCACATACCCCAGCCCTGCTCTCAGTGGCGCCTCCTGCCCTCCTCCCCAGCCCTCTTCGAGGGATGCCGGGTCATAGCGAGGAAGCCTGTAAGGCCAGAGTAGTGGGTAGGATCACATTAGGGAAAAGGTGGACACTCAGAAATGATAGCATGGACCTACATGTCCTGCATTGGAGAAGGAAAAAGAGGGGGCTCCCAAAGGAGACTAACGAGGAAGAGCTCATGATAGAAGAGGAAAGCCCAGGGCACTGTGGCAGGCACTTAAAACATAGGGTTTTCCACATGTGCGAGCGGACGGCTAAGTGATGGCGCAGAGAAGCCTAACAAAGTAAGGCTTGAAAACACGTTTGCTGGGAAGTTCCGACGTAACCGTAGGAACAGGAGGTGCAGGGGAGAGGTGAGGCTGGGAGCTGGCGGCGGGGAGTTGATGAGCGGGTGGGAGGTGGGGAGGAGGGACAGATTTGGATGGCAGGTGTTTTGCTGATGCATAAGGGAATGAGAATGTCAAATATTCGGCAGAACAACAAAGCCTGGGGGGCATTCCGTCTGTTGTTTCTGATACAGGTGCCATTTTTCTCTTAAAAATACTCTGACGTACACTTCTCGTGGCAAGCACTGAACAATACAGCGAACTGTTAGATCACTACATTGTACATCTAAAACCAATATAAACTGTACATTAAATATACTGGAATTAAAATTTTTAAACTGCATTAAGGTAGAGGCAGGCCGTAATGGGAAGAGCAGAGGTCCGGAATCAGACTGGTTCTGGGTTCAAATGCTGATTGTGACACTTGGGTCCAATTCTTTTTCCTTATTTGTGAACTTGGAATTCTAATACTTTCCACAGTTCAGGTTCGTGATGAAGATTGACTGAGGTTATGTATGTAATATAATGTGTTTAGCATTAAGTTGTAATTCGATGCTTCCCACGTAATAAGCACTCAACAAAGGGGGCTTGGTAGCTCTTTAAAACCCAGTGCAGGGACGCTGGAGCGGCTCAGTCGGTCGAACATCCAGCTCTTGATTTCAGCTAGGGTCGTAATGTCATGGTTCATGGGATCAAGCCCTGCATCAGGCTCTACACTGGGTGTGGAGCCTGCCTGGGATTCTGTCTCTCTTTCTCTCTCTCTTTCTTTCTTTCTCTTTCTCTCTCTGCCCCTCCCCGGCTCACATGTGTGCATGCTCTCTATCTCTTAAAATAAACAAACTTAAAAAAAATTTTTTTAATGTTTAAAAAACAAGTACAAATACTTAACAATTGTAAAGTACTGATAAATAACGTTGTCATAATAATAGAAACCTAGAATAAGCAAGATCATATTACAAATCATTCTTGTTGGCATCAAGTCTGTTGCTCAGCTGTAGGGGAAGCTTGCTTGAAGGTGGTTTTTACCTCTGTCCTTTTGCTCCCCGCCTCTCCGCATCCCCTCATCAACAAGGAGTTGCTGCTCATTTACTTTAGAAAACAAACGTTTTTGTAAATTCATTCATATGACATGTGACTCCTGCCTTCCAAATGACGGAGGAATAGAGATTTCTCTGTAATAAACACCTTACAAAAAACTGCTGTAATGCTGGGCGCAGTACTGGATCATGCTGATAAGTATGGCTGGTGTATTTTTGTGTTTGTTTAGAGCATTTAAAAATGTCCCAGGCTCCTGGGGCACCTGGGTGGCTCAGTGGATTAAGTATCTGACTCTTAATATCAGCTCAGGTGATCTCATGCTTCCTGAGTTCAAGCCCTGTGTCAGGCTCTGTGCTGACAGCATGGAGCCTACTTGGAATTCTCTGTCTGTCTGTCTGTCTGTCTCTCTCTCTCTCTCTCAGTGTCTCTCTCTCAAATAAATAAATAAACATGAAAAAAAACAAATAAAAACATTTAGACTCCTGATGGTGAAAACGACCCGGTATTAAAGCAGCAATGAGGGACATGAACAAGTAAATAGTGGATGGGATGATTTTTTTTTTTTTTTTTTTTTGCTATCCTAGTTAGTTACAGATGTGTCAGTTTGTACTATAAGGTCGTAAAGTCCTTGCTGGTAAGGATGATGTGTAGTAGTGTTAGTATTTATCAATGTGTTTTGTGCACGTACTGCTCCTACTATATATGTTCCTAAGTGTGTTTCTGTTATACCCATCTATTTTTTCCACGTGTGTAACTTTTGGCACTGCATTACACAGTGTCTGTATAGTGACTATACACACACACACATTTATACAGATACATATGTTGAGTATCATTTCTCCCATTCTAGATGGCAGAAAATGGACATGTTTTTCTATTCTTTATTATCATCTTTAAGCTTTTATATTTTATTGATGGAGTATCAGGTTTGTTAGCTGATTGAAATTTTATTTATTTTTATTCATAGTGTACTGTCCAGTTGGTTTCCATGTAACCCCCAGTGCTCTTCCCCACAAGTGCCCCCCTCCATGCCCAGCACCCCCTCCCCTTCCCCCTCCCTCTTCAGCCCTCAGTTTGTTTTAAGTAATCATGAGTCTCTCATGATTTGCCCCCCTCCCCCTCCCTAATTCTTCCCCTCCCTTCCCCTTCCCATGGTCCCCTGTTAGGTTAAATGCTTCCAGATTAGAATTAGAAATGTAGATAATTTGAAGGCAGCATGTTTAAGTTCTTAACATTCTATAATACCAGCCCATGTCATTTGATTCATCTTTCATGTATGACTGACATAGCCTGAATATGTATCCTTAATGAGTTTACTGATAATATGAAATTGAAATGAAATTTTCTGTTCTTTTTTTATTTGTTAAATTGTTATGCCCAAGTTTCCAATATCGCCCCAAAAGAAACCAGAGACTACCAGGGAGACTGAGTCACACATGCAAAAACAAAGGGCTTTAGTACGGGCTTAAGCTCAGGCTCACAGACTCCACCAACCCACTGGCCACGTGGAGAAAGCCCCGAACATGGCGGTGTAGGGGCTTTCTTAGGAAGGGGGCGTTACAAGAAATGACGACACAGGCACAGCGATTGATTCCCTGCCCCCCTATCAATACTAGCAGTAGTGGGAGCCAATCACAACATTTAGAGCATTGACCAATCACAGAGTGGGCCCAGGACCCTCACCTAGGGCGTGACTAAGACCCTCATGTAGGGAGGGGCGTGACTAGCCTTTAGGCCCGCCCCTAGAAAGGTCAGAGGTGTTAGCTGGCCTCTCCTGATTGGGTGCCACAAGAGTTGTCCCTCCTTCCCTGGGCAATGTGTGCCCTTCCATTGGCCAATGATACGGAGAAGCTGGCACCTTGGCCTTTAAGTACAGGGGGAGCCTGAATCAGACCTGCATCCTTACAAAATCATTGATAGACTTGAAGAAAAAAATTGACAACAGCCTAGTAATGTGAGTACAGACACTCAGGAAAATGGAGTTTTCATACAGAATGAAGATTGCTACGGTAATTTTCCAGATTCGGAGCCCGACACGTATGTGCAACCATAGTTGTAAGTCTGCACGTCAGCATGGCCTTAGTGGTTTTCCACTGCCTGTTACTCATCAAGACAGAGAATGATTTCAGAGTGACCCTGTATAAAAGGCATGGAATTTTCTGCCTGTTCCTGACCTCCTTTCCCTGGTAACTTTTGCTGGAGACCTCTCATGGTCTGCACGCCTGCTCTTCAGCGCCTGCGGCTGCGATCTGGGGCAGTGCTGTGGCCACACTACCACTTTCCTGTGAGCTGAATTGCGGCTCTGGAATGTACTTTTCTGAGATGACAGCACAAAAAACCAGGCGAGACAGAACACACGGACTGGCGGAGTCTGTGGGGCAGCACCGCATAGCTCTGTAGCCAGATGCCGGATGTGGTGAGGTCACATGGAGTTGCTTGTCGACTTGCCTGTGGCTCTAGCCAGGTTGCTGCACCTCGCTGTCCCCTTGCCTCCCTGACTGGCTCCACCAAGTGACCTGTCCCTGCCCCGTCTTCCAGCTCCCGCGAGGCCCAGGGCTCTGGGGGCAGCCAGCTGGCAGTCTTGGCAAGCTCATCCTTGCGCTCATTTCCTGGCTCTACAGCTCTAATGAGCTGGCACCAAACGAGCCGCGTGCTCCCAGAACGTGGGAGCAAGCAGAACCTCCAGAGCAGTTCTTCAGAAGAATGTCCTTCTTCACAAGAAAGACATTTTGATATAGGAACAGGTACCCTTGTTTTCTTCTGGACCTTTTTGCCT
Organism: Suricata suricatta; assembly: GCF_006229205.1. Lineage (NCBI taxonomy): Eukaryota > Metazoa > Chordata > Mammalia > Carnivora > Herpestidae > Suricata > Suricata suricatta. The sequence goes on from NC_043714.1 coordinate 329,515, forward strand.
GGCAGTGATATCACAAATGTTCTGAACCTTCATATTTATTTGGACAGACACAAAACAAGAGTGCCAAATGCAGGTATCTAGACAGGTGCTTGATTATGTAGTGATCATAATGGCCAGGTAGTACACATTGCATGGTACTTGTCAGTGCCTTCAAAACAAGCCTCTACGTATTTCCTTAAACTTCACTTCTCCTGTTTAACCCTCTGCGATCAAGGGTGTGACTCATCATGTTTTGGTAGCAGACCACGAATGTAGTGGAGACTTAAGTCAGTCTATGGGGACAGGCAGAGCATCTGAGGGGGTGAGCTGGCCCAGGGACGCACATGGTGCCGCTGCTCTCTGAGCGCCCTGACAGACGCCCTGGCGTAGAAGTGCCGGGGCTACTCCGCTGCGGGGAAAGGGCGAAGTCTGGGCCGCACCAGCCTCCCAGGAAATGAGACACTTGCACTGGAGGCCCTGGAAGCTGTTAAGTCGGTGTAAAAGAAGGAGGGAAGTGGAGGAGGAGAGAGGAGATGGCAAAGGACGACCATTAGCAGCTCTTGACTGAGGATGTTTACAAAGGAAGGAAAAGAACCCAGTTGACAGTGATTTAAGAGTTTTAAAGCATTTGTTACAATTCATGTAGAACTAAGAGAGGTCACGGAAAAATTAAGCAGCCATGGGTAAAAGATGAAACGATGAAAACACAACTTTTAACACAAAACAAAACCTAGTTACCTGAAAAGGAAGGAACTCATGATTTGAATTAAACAAAACAGAAGACTGAGTCGTTCAGGGGAAAACAGCAGGGACAGGTTTACTATAGCTCTTCAGTAGCGGAGCGCTCACGGCTGCCGTGCAGGCTGCGTCCGGGCCTATCGTTTGGTTTCCCTTGGTGCAGGACTGGCCTGCCGTGGCCTCTGAGGCAGGTGTCCCAGGCTCGGGGGCACGGGGACTGACGGGGGCAGGCAGAAAAAGAATAAAAAGACCAGACTTTATTTGTATGTTTGGGAGTGGGAAGAAGGATGAAATAGATGGCAATATCTCCTGGATGTCTTACCATTTAAATAGACTTTTGGAAAACTTAGTTATTTTATTCAACTCTGTACCTCAAGCCTTTGCCCCCAGATAAGTTATAATGTAAGCACACTGGCTATTCAAGAAAAACACAGGCATTGAATGACGAAAATCCAAAGGTCTTGGCCTTTCTTTACATGAGCTGTAGATAAGTGAAAAATTTTATGTAAAGTAACCAGAATTTAAATAAACACTTGAAACAAAAAAAAAAGTAGAAAACTGCAGTGTTAGCAAGGACTAGTAAGCCTTGTCTTGAGTAATCCCAGTTTTTGTTCTGCTCACTAAGGCATCCTTTTCAGAAAAGATTAGAGCGACACATCCTAGAAGGATGTACTTTGCACAAAGGTTACTATACGCAAGTAACTCTCACTTGCTTTTACAGAAGACCTACTTTGGCGCCTGTTTTTGCCAACTGAAAGAAATCTAAAGAGGAGTTTAGCATTTACGGGAAAAAAGTGAAAACGGAAAGCAAAAATCGCCTTCAGCAGTTGTTCTGCAGTGGGCTCCTCTAGAGCTGGCAAGTACGTGCCCCAGGAGGGGCTCTGCGGGCGCCTTCCTCCGCGCGGCACGGGCTGCTCAGCGCCCAGCCCCCGCGGCTCCGAGCTGTCTGTGAGCATCTGTGCTTTACCAGCTTTACCACGATGGAGGTTAGGCCTCCATTAGCAACGTGTCCTAAGGAATCAGAAAAACCTAATCAAGGTTATTTGGAGGGGTCTGAGAACACTCCAAAGTTTGTCATATAAATTAATGGTGATTGCTTCTTTCCTTTACGCCATTTTGGCTGATGAAGGTTTTCATAGGAACATTCTACTTCCAGATAGGAGAGGAAACCTGTGGGAGCAAGGGTCATTCATTACCCTCGGCTCTCTGGCAGTTTCTTCCACGTGCTTCTTCTTCTTTTTAATGTTTGTTTATTTTTGACAGGGAGGGAGAGACAGGGGAGGGCCAGAGAGAGAGGGAGACATGGAATCTGAAGCAGGCTCCAGGCACAGAGCCCAACGCAGGGCTTGAACCCACAAACTGTGAGATCATGACCTGAGCTGAAGTTGGACGCTTAACCGCCCGAGCTGCCCAGATGCCCGTCTTCCTGGTGCTTCTTAAAGAGGAGTATCTGGTGTCTGTTTCTTGGGTGGGTGGAAAGTGGGGGAGAGTACAGCCTGAGGAGCTGGGATAGAGCAATGGAATCCCGTCTGCAAGGCCTTTCTGGCCCTGCACCGCCTCCTCTGGAGGGCGCCTGCTCAGTCATCGCTCGGTAAACGCAACCCCGAGTGTGCGCATCCTCGGTTACATGTTCGCGGATGCCCCCTATGAGTGCTTAGCCGTTTCCGTAAGCAGGGGCTGTTGCAGAGGCCTGGCTGGTGTAGTGCGTACGGCTTGTGACTCTTGATCTTGGGGTTATGAATTCAAGCCCCATGAGGGGCATGGAGCCTACTTAAAAAATAAAAACAAAATAAAATAAAAAGAGACTATTTCTAGACCCTGCCTCTTGAGGAGAACCTGGATGCTGTGGGACCGGCTCCCTAAATGTCTGTTAGAACATGTGAATTTTGGGGAGCCTGGGTGTCTCAGTCAGTTGAGTGTCTGACTTGGGCTTGGGTCATGATCTTGGAGTTTGTGAGTTCGAGCCCCATGTCACGCTCTTTGTCTCTTCCAAAAATAAACATTGAAAAAACTTAAAAAAAAAAAAGAGTATATGAATTTTGTGTGTGTGCACACATTGTCTTTTCTATAGAGTGTTTTAATTGAGATGAAATTTAGAATACATAAAATTAACCATTTTAAAGTATACAATTGAGGGGTGCCTGGATGGCTCAGTCGGTTGAGCATCTGACTCTTGATCTTGGCTCAGGTCCTGATCCCAGGATCGTGGGGTCAAACCCTGTATCAGGCTCCAGGCTGAGTATGGAGCCTGCTTAAAATTCTCTCTCTCCCTTCCTCTACTCCTCTCCCTCACTCGCTTTTGCTCTCTCTCTCTCTGTCTCTAAAATTAAAAATTAAAAAAAATTTATCCCCCCGCTAGCTCTCACTCTCTCTCAAATTAAAAATTTTTTAAACACGTAAGTATACAGTTGAGTGGTATTTAGTACTTTCACAGTACTGTGCAACCTCCGTTTCCATATGGTTCCAACGCATTTCTATCATGCTAAAAGAGACCCTGTGCTCACTAAGCCGTCCCTCCCTGTCCACCCTTCTGCTGCCCCTGACAACCACTCATCTGCTTTCTGTGTCTACGTATTTACCGTCTGGATATTTCATTTAAGTGGAATCCTATAATATGACATCTTTCAAGTAGCATAATGATTCCAAAGTTCATTCATGTGTGTCAGCACTTCAAAACTTTTTATGGCTGAGTAATATTTCATCATATAGATACATCAAATTTTCTTTGTCCATTTGTCAGCTGGTGGATATTTGAGTTGTTTCTCCTTTGTGGCTATTATGAATGATGCTACTATGAGCATCTGTCTTGAGGTTTTTCTGTGGACGTACATTTTCACTTGTCTTGGGTATATCCCTAAAAGTAGAATTGCTGGGTCATGTGGTAATTCTGTGTTAACTTTTTGAGGAACCACTGGAATATTGTCTATAAGAAATGCACCATATTCCCACTGTTATGTCTGAGGATTCCGGTTTCTCCACATTTTTGTAAGCACTTACTATTTTCTTTCCTTTTTTAAATAACTATCCTGATGGTTATGAAGAGATGTTTTTACTTGTTCCTTTCCAACTTATTTTTATTTCGGAGACACAGAATCCGAAGCCGGCTCTAGGCTCTGAGCTGTCAGCACAGAGCCTCACAACGGGGCTCAAACCCAGGAGCCAGGAGATCATGACCTGAGCCGGAGTCGGACACTTAACTGACGGAGCCCCCCAGGTGCCCCTCATGTTTTGTTTCTTAAATTCTACATACACATGAAATCATATGGTATTTGTCTTTCTCTGATTGATTTATTTGCTATAATACATTCTAGCTCCATCCACATCATTGCAAATGACAAGATTTCAGTCTTTTTGCTGGCCAAGTAACACTGTATGTGTGTGTGTGTGTGTGTGTGTGTGTGTGTGTGTGTGTGTGTATGTATACACACCACGTCTTCTTTATCCATTGATCAGTCAGTGGACATGTAGGCTCTTTCCATGGTTTGGCTGTTGTTGATAATGCCACTCTAAACTTTGGGGTGCATGTACCCCTTCGCGTCTGTATTTTTGTATCCTTCGGGTAACTATCTCATAGTGCAATGGCTGAATCATAGGGTAGTTCTATTTTTAGTTTTCGGAGGCGCCTCCATGCAGTTCCCCAGAGTGGCTGCCCCAGTTGGCATTCCCACCCACAGTGCAAGGGGGCTCCCTTTTCTCTGCGTCCTCACAACACCTGCTGTTTCTTCGGAGTTAACTTAACCACTCTGGCAGGTGTGAAGTGGTATCTCATCGTGGTTTTCATGTGTATTTCCTTGATGATAAGTGATGTTGAGCATCATTTCATGTGTTTGTTAGCTGTCTGGATATCTTCTTTGGAAAAGTGTCTATTCATGTCTTCCGCCTATTTCTTAACTGGGTTGTTTGTCTTTTGGATGTTGAGTTTGATAAGTTCTTTATAGATTTTGGATTCTAACCCTTTCCTAGATGTGTCATTTGCAAATATCTTCTCCCATTCCATAGGCTGCCTTTTACTTTTGCTGATTGTTTCCTTCACTGTGCAGAAGCTTATCTTAATGAAGTCCCAAGAGTTCATGTTTGCTTATGTTTCTCTTGCCTTTGGCAACATAAGAATTTGCTCCAGCTGAAGTCAAAGAAGTTGCTGCCTGTGTTCTCTAGGATTCTGATGGTTTTCTGTCTCACATCTAGGTCTTTCATCCATTTTTGAATGTATTTTTCTGTATGGTGTAAGAAAGTGGTCCAGTTTCATTCTTCCACATGTCACTATCCATTTTTCCCAGCACCATTTGTTGAAGAGATGGTCTTCTTTCCTGCTTTGTTGGAGATGAGTTGACCGTGTAACTGTGGGTCCACTTCTGGAGTTTCTGTTTTGTTCTATTGATCTGTGTGTAGGTGTTTGTGCCCGCACCATACTGTCTTGATGATTACAGCTTGGTAGGATAGCCTGAAATTTAGAATTGTGATACTTCCAGTTTTGTTTTTCTTTTTCAAGATGGCTTTGGGTATTCGGGCCCTTTCGTGGTTCCTCTCGTTTCTGTTATAATTTGTATTTTCTTCATGACATATGATGTGAAGCGTCTTTTCATATGCTTATTTCCCATCTGTGTGTGTTTATCTTGTGAGGTATTTGTTAAGGTCTTTGGTCCATATTTTAATCGGGTGTTTTTGTTCTTATTGTTGAGTTGTAAGAGTTCTTTGTAAATTTTGTATAAGACTACTTTATCGGGCGCCTGGGTGGCTCAGTCGGTTAAGTGTCTGGCTTCAGCTCAGGTCATGATCTCACGGTTTGTGGGTTCAAGCCCCATATCGGGCTCTGTTGCTGACAGCTCAGAGCCTGGAGCCTGCTTTGGACTCTGTACCTCCCTCTCTCCAACTTTGTTGTTCTTCAATATTGTGTTGGCTCTTCCAGGCCTTTTGCCTTTATATACACACTTTAGAATCAGTTTGTCAATATCCGTAAAATTCAAGATCTGTAAAATAACTTGTTGGGATTTTGATTGGGATTGCTCTGAGTCTGTAGATCAAGTTCCAAAGAAATAATATCTTGACAGTATTGAATATCCCTACCATGAACATAGAATAAATTTCTATTTATTGAGATCTTTGATTTCATTCATTAGAGATTTATAGTTTCTCACATGTGTATTTATGCATAATTAGTTACAATTACAACTAGGTATTTTCATTTGAGGGGGTATAATATTTTTAATTTTAAATTACACTTGTTTGGAGTTGGTATCCTGCAAGCTTGCTATAATCACTTCTTAGTTCCATGAGTTTTTTTGTTGATTCAGATTTTCTACCTAATGATCATGTCATCTGTAAACAAAGACAGTTTTGTTTCCTTTCCCTTTTTTTTTTTCATCCTTGCACTGGCAAGGACTTCCAGTAAAATATTGAAAAGGAGTGGTGCATCCTTGTCTTGTATCTGATCTTAGTGGGAAAGCTGCTAGTTTCTCACCACTGAGTATGATGTTAGCTGTAGGTATTTTTAGGTCCCCTTTTATCAAGTTGAGAAAATTCAACTCTATTCCTAGTATACTGAGAATTTTTATAATGAATCGGTGCTAGATTTTGTCAAATGCTTATTCTTTTTCTATTGATATGATCATGTCATTTTTCCTTTTTTAGTCCCTTGATGTAATGGATTGCATTAATTGATTTTCAAATGTTGAACTAACCTTGCATAGTGGGGGTAAAATGCCACTTGGTGGGATCCTGATACATAACTCCTGCTCTACATTGTTGGATATGATTTGTTAATATCTTGCTGGGGAGTTTTGCATCTGTCTTACAGAAATATACTGGTTTATAGTTTTCCTTTCTTGTAATATCGTTGTCTGGTTTGGGTGTTAGGGTAATGCTGGCCTCACAGAATGAGATAGGAAGTGTTCTTTCTGCTTCTAGCCTCGGAGAGATACTCTAGAGAATTGGCATAGGACCCGCCTGAAGTGTTTGACCAGATTCACCATTGAACCCAGCTGAGCCTGGCGTTTTCTGTTTTGAAAGATTATGAATTATTTACTCCATTTCTCTTATAGATACAGGCCCATTCAGATCATCTGTTTCTCCTTGTATGGGTTTTGGCAGGTTGTCTTTCAAGAAATTGGTTTTTTCCGTCTAGGTTTTTAACTTCGTGGCAGAGAGTTGGTCACAGTTGTCCTTCAGTGTCCTTTTAATCCCATGGGGTCTGGAGTGACATGTGCACTCTCATTTCTGATATTAGCAATTGGTGGCCTCTCTCTTCATTTCCCTAGTTAGCCTGGCCAGAGGCTGGTCAGTTTTCTTGATCTTTTCAAAGGATCAGTTTTTGCTTTCATTTATTTTTCTCTATTGATTTTTTGTTTTTTATGTCACTGATTTCTGCTCCCATCTGTATTATTTTCTTTCTTCTGCTTACTTTATATTTAGTGTGCTCTTTTTCTAATTTGTTAAGGTAAAAACTTAAATTTTATATTATTCTTTTTTTCTAATGAATGCATTCAGTGGCATAAATTTCCTCTAGATACTGTTTTGGCAGCATCCCACACATTTTGGTAAGTTGTGTTTCCGTTTTCATTTATTTTAAAATATTTTTAAATTTCTCTTTGAAGCGTGTTCTTGGGGGCGCCTGGGTGGCTCAGTCAGCCAAGCATCCAGCTTTGGCTCCGGTGATGATCTCATGGTTTGTGAGTCCCTCATCGGGCTCTGTGCTGACATTTCAGAGCCTGGAATCTGTCTCGGACTCTGTGTCTTCCTCTCTCTCTGTCCCTCCCCTGCTTGCACTCTGTCTCTTTCAAAAATAGGTAAGCATTTTAAAAAGATTTTAAAAACAAAAAGTTTGTTCTTTGATCTCCATGTATTTTGGGATTTTCAAGTTATCTGTTACTGAATTCTAGTTTAATTCCACTGAGAGCAAACACTGTAAGTTTCTATTTTTTAAAATTTGTTACAGTGTGTTTTATAGCCCAGACCGTGGTCTGTCTTGGTGATTTTATATATGTCTTTATATTTACATGTGTCTTTATATTTATAGTGAGTTCTTTTTCTTATTCTTTTTAAAAGTTATGTACTTTATTTGTTTGTTTGTTTAGAAACAGAGACAGCATGAGTTGGGGAGGGGCAGAGAGAGAGAGAGAGAGACAGAGAATTGCAAGCAGGCTTTGCACCAGCAGCATGAGCCGACATGGGACTGGGGCTCATGAAACCCTGAGATCATGACCTGAGCTGAAACCAAGAGTCAGATGCTTAACCCACTGAGCCACCCAGGCGCCCCGAACGTGGGTTCTAAAAAAAAACGAAATAAAATAAAGTGGGTTCTTTCTAGACAATATAGTTGGGTCGTCTCTTTTGATCTTCTCTGATAATCTCTGTTTTTTAATTGGTGCGGTTAGACCATTGACATTCAGAGCGATTAATGGTAGTTGGATTAGTAGGTTCTACGTTCATTGCCGTTTCCTACTTGTTGCCAGTGTTTTTCCCTTTTTGTCCCCCACTCTTTTGTGCCTTTTAGAGTTTTACTTGAGCATTTTATATGATTACCTTTTTTTTCCTTTCTTAGCATGTCAGTTATATTTCTTTTTTTTATTAAAAAATATTTTTAAAGTGATTGCCCTAGAATTTGCAGTACATATTTAAAACTAATACGAGTCTACTATAAAATAACACTGACCATTTCACGGGTAGTTTACCTTATCATCTAATTCCTTCTTTGCTGTCATTCATTTCACTTAACCCATAAGCATACATAAGCGTATATATATGTATATATGTAAGGTATATCTATAGGCATATAATTGAATACATTGTTGCTGTAATTATTTTGAGCACACTGTTATCTCTTCGATTAAGAATGAAGATAAATGGGGGCACCTGGTGGTGCAGTTGGTGGAGTGTCTGACTTCAGCTCAGGTCAGGATCTCCTGGCTCACACGTTCAAGCCCCGCATCGGGCTCTGTGCTGACAGCTCGGAGCCTGGAGCCTGCTTTGGATTCTGTGTCTCCCTCGCTCTCTGCCCCTCCCCCTCTCTTGCTCTGTTTCTGTCTCAATAATACATAAAAATTAAAAAATTAAAAAGAATTAAGATAAATGGGTCTTTTTTTTAAACTTCATTCCTTTCTTTCTTGGTGCTCCTTCCTTTCCTTGAAGATCCAAGTTTCCCACCTAGAATATTTTACTTCTTTCTGAACAACTTGTTTTAACATTTCTTGCAGGGCAGGTCTACTGGCTAAAATTACTCCAATTTTTCTGTGTCTGAGAAAGTATTTCTTCTTTACTTTTGAAGGATAATTTCACAGAGTACAGAATTCTAGGTTGTGGGGTTTTTTTCCTCTCAACATTGTAAATATTTCATTTAACTCTCTTCTTGTTTGAATGGTTTCTGAGACAGAATTTAGGTATATTTCTTAGCTTTGTTCATCTATAGGTAAAGTGCTTTGTTTGTTTATTTGTTTATTTATTTACCCACTCTGGCTCTTTTAAGGATTTTTTTCTTTATCTTCATTTGCTGTGATTTGAAAATAATATGGCAAGGGGTAGGGTTTCCGGGTTTGGGTTTTTTGTTTTGTTTTGTTTTTTGCATTTACCATGCATGGTGTTCTCTGAGCTTCCTGGATCTGTGCTTTGGTGGCTGACACTGATTTGCATGTGAGCGCCTCGGCGGAGTGTAGCAATGGGGGTGATGACAGGACACCCTAGTGGGATGTCACACAGGCAGATGGAAGCACGGCCGGAGTTCTGGGGAGGGTGGCGGTGACGTTGGAATTAGCATCTGTGCTGCAGATGAAGGTCTCAGGCACTGAGCATCAGCCCTGCGTATCCAAGGCAAAAACCCTTTTATCCAGCAGAAGAGTTTATTGAATGACACTTTCAGCCTATTCAAGGACATGAAGGAGTGCCAAGGACAGTCCCTAAATTTACAGCTGACATTGCAAATAACCTCACACATTAAAAGACTCAGGTCAAAACCCATGATATTATGAAGTACGCCAGGCACTCCGTTCATTTTATTCTTGGCTATGTTCATTTAGCCACGTCTGCTGCAAGACGCAGTAGAGAACCGGTTCTGGGTGCCCGGATGCCACCAGGCAGTGTGGTCTAAAGCAGGCAGGCTGCGGGTCCCCTGAGACCCAGATGATGCATTCGTGACATTACAAGGAGAAAATCACCATGATCCCTGCTAGCACTGACTAAAAGTCTGGACCTTTTAGGCTGTATAAAGAATGAAAATAGTGATAATTTCTTCGTCAGAAGATTGCTTCCTCTCGGGAAGTAACTCAATAAGAAATTATTTACATTTAGTTAAGAATTTACAATATCTGGGGGCGCCTGGGTGGCTCAGTCGGTTAAACGGCCGACTTGGGTTCAGGTCATGATCTCATGGTTCCTGGGCTGGAGCTCTGCATCGGGCTCTGTGCTGACAGCTCAGAGCCTGGAGCCTGTCTTCAGATTCTGTGTCTCCCTCTCTCTCTGCCCCTCCCCTGCTCTCGCTCTTGCTCTCTCTCTCTCTCTCTCCCTCTCTCAAAAATAAATTTAAAAAAATAATAAAGAATTTAGAGTATCTGATAAGGCATCAGTTTATCTCAGATTTAATGATACATTTTCATAACAAAAACCTAAGTATTCAAAGTGTGTTTTGTGTGTGTGTGTGTTTAAGAAATTGCTCAAAGGACTTTCGCCCAGCTTTTGAAAATTGTGTCTGCACCCTGTTTATTATGGAGTCACATCCAAGAGGCTGCGGCAAGCTGGCTCCGTGCACGAGCCGATCATGGGACCCCTGCCCTCCCCCACCTGGGTGCTCGGCGAGTCCGTGCACACGCTGTTCAGTAAACAGCCTCGGAGAAGCAGGCCCGGCCAGCTCATTCACAGAGTACTTGGAGAGGTTTGTCTTTGTGCAGGCTGGACGTACTGGCTGAGGTGGGATAGAGAGTTCGTGTTTGTGTTTTCATTAGTTCTTTTTATAGCACTGAGGCAGCTGGAGCTGGTTAATGTCCGCCCGGCCGCCTGCTAGTGCGCAGGTCTCCTACGCGGGACAGAGGGCTTCTGATGGCAACAGATTCGGTTACTCATGACCCCGCTGACTGTGTTTACGTGAACTCACTCAGTCTGGCATGGGAGGTGATTTAGAATGGCGCTGTGAAAATACAGGAACTCCCTGAGGTCCATCCTTGAAAACAAACAAGGAACTCAAAAATAGAGATAGCTTTCCCTGTTAAATTAGCCATCCTTCACAGATTTTGCTTCCTTGAATGACACTTCTAAAGAGAGCTAGAATGTTTTCCCATCTGGGTGGAGAAAGTTGTTTTTCCTCTAGCCACAGCAAAGACTCATCCTCCTATAGGAGGTAGAAAATTATTTACCCAATCATTGCTGAGTAAGGTAAACAGAAGGGTTCATATGGCTGCAGCTTTTCATGAGTGAACTCTGACTATAGGCAAAATTTAACTTTTTAGGAATCGTTAGTAGCTAGATATGAATATATATATGTCTATACATATTTCTATTTAAATGATCGTTAAAAATGTTAATATAGAAATGAAGAAATGAAATAAAGATAGAAATGAATATATAATATAAGTATGGAAATGGGAAGTGGAGAACATTTTGAATGGATAGTGTTAATGTAGCTTGTTGGGAGATTAAAGGATAAATCAGTCTAGTCAGTTCTAATGTAGCCAAGAATCTGTAGGCTTCAGCTACTTCCTAGATCAGTCTCATCAGAAAGTAGAAACTATATCTTCTTTTAAATTTAATTTATATGCAAAAGTGAGCTTAGTCCTTTGAAAAGCGCCAAATGATTAAGTCGTGAAAAGATGGAGGCTAAGATTCTTTTTTTTATTTGTTTATTTTTTAATGTTTATTTACTTTTGAGAGAGAGAGAAAGAAAGAAAGCGTGATCAGGGAAGGGTCAGAGAAAGAGACACAGAATCTGAAACAGGCTCCAGACTCTGAGCTGTCGGCACAGAGCCCAACATGGGGCTTGAACCCATGATCCATGAGAAAATGCCCTGAGCCAAAGTCAGCTGCTCAACTGACTGAGCCACGCAGGCGACCCAAGGACTAACATTCTTTAAGAGAGCAGCTGTTCGAAGAGATATAGCCACCATTCATAGGATCCCAGCCTGGGTAGGTCTCCTAAGAAGAAATTGTCCTTTATTTTTCCCTTCTTCCCCTTCGACTTTCTTTTTCCCCAGAAGAAAGCATGACTATATTACAGATTTAGGAATTACCTGGGTTACTATAATAGGTACTCTACTATCACCCACCTCACAGGATTGTCTAGGGAATTAAATGAGGTAACAGGGGCCCCTGTGTGGCTCAGTCGGTTAAGCGTCTGACTTCGGCTCAGGTCATGATCTCACGGTTTGTGGGTTCGAGCCCTGCGTCAGCCTCTGTGCTGACAGCTAGCTCAGAGCCTAGAGCCTGTCTTCAGATCCTGTGACTCCTCTCTCTGACCCGCCCCTGTTCACACTGTCTCTCTCTCTCTCTCTCTCTCTCAAAAATAAATAAAAACATTAAAAAAAATTTTTAATAAATAAGTAAATGAGGTAACAAAGATGAGGTGCCTGCCACACAGTAGGTCTTAATTTTTTTGTCATTTATGTTGACCAGGAGTCGGCAAACACAGTGTATTGGGTGTGGTGGGCCATTCCACAGTGTCTGTTAGTCATTCAACTCAGCTGTTGTAGTGTGCAAGCAGCCCGTAGACACTGATGTGTAAATAGATGGGCACTGCAATGTTCCAATAAAACTTTATCTACAGAAACAGGTGACAGGCAGTATCTGGCCCATAGATATTGTTTGCCAACCCATGGCCTATACAAATAGAGTAATTTTTTTTATGTCTTGTATTTCCTTTGAAGATTAAGAGAATTTTCAGCCACTGTTCACTACAGTTTCAACTTCCTACCCCACACATCAAAATAGTACTTGAAGGTACAAGTCTATGCTTGTGTATTTTTGAACTACAAACAGAAAAGAATGTGTAAAATTACAGGGCTTAATGTTTTAATTTTCAGATAAAATATCTATCGTCCCATGTGGTAAAATCATGTGACATTTAGAAACGTTGGGATTTCTCTGCAGACTTTGTCTCTCAGATATGCTGAATTCCAAAAGGATACAGAGAGTATACCAAATTTGTGAACCAAAGCACGGTAAAAATCACAACCTGGATATTGGGGTTTTAGGTTTGGAGGTGAGAGAATGAATATACCAGGGCAAATAGAAAGCAGATAATGAAAAAGTGTGAATAGTATAAAAATATGGACGAACCCAGTTTTAATGTAAATCCTGAGACGAGTAAGAGAGAGAGGTGGGAAAGCCTCGAGCGTGTGTATTTAAAGCCACCGAACCCCGGGGCCGGCTCTGGTGCCCCGCATGCTCTCATGACACTGGGCAGCTCAGTTACTGCCTCTGAGCTTTAGCTTCCTCACGGTTCGGCAGAGAGGATCGTATTTTTATTAGACGTTGACTCCCTGTTTTATAGTGTTGAGGAGATGTGCAAAGTGCTTGTGAGCTTCAGATTGCTGGGAAATATCATTGTTGATTGTACACGTAGCAGACATACACACCGAGGGCAACTCGGAGCTGCCTTCTCACGAGTGTAGACCTGACCTCCCAGGGTGGTAGAGCTTAGAGGAGGCGTGGCTTCTCTCAGTGACCCACGCGTTCACTTAGCTCACACACCCAACCGGGAGACGTACTTGTGGGCTAAGTGTGCTGGAGAAAGGACTACTGATTTCTCACTCGACCTGTAACCCGTGCACTTGGGGTGAGCACGTGTGGCTAATGCGACATCATGGGGCTTATTTATGTGACATATAGATCAAGTCCATTTACTAGCACTTTCGAGTCAAAAAACATAAAACAGCTATAACCACTGGAAGGAAGACCGTGCTCTAGTCCTGCTGAAGTGGAGGCCTTACAGGGAGCCCGACAGGCCAGTAAGAGCAGAAACGTGACCTGCCCCGGCGTCCGCAGGAGCAGCGGGGGGCGCCCTGGCAAGGGAGCGAGCGAGGGAGGGCGCCAGCGTCTCGGACCGCCCAGACTGCCGACGCTCACGTAGATCCTGGATGGTAGCGGGGAAGCGGGAGCCCAAGTCTCTGCTCCTCCTGAGGCGACCCACCCCCAGACCTGAACCGGGACCGCCCCCAACCTTGTAACACCGGGAGGGGAAAGGACACAGTCTTGGATTAGGGCTTTGAACTTAGTTATCAGTGTATTTTAAGGAATCTTGTATTAGGATTAATTTACAAGCAGTTCTTAAAATTAAAATGTAGGCATTTGTCTGTAATCACTTGGGTCTTACCTCCTAATATTGCATACTTCATGAGTTAGTTAATGGATTTTAAAAACCACGTAACTGTGATTGCATATTTTTAGAGTGAAAAGTAACACAGAAGAGTACTGGATTCACAAATCATCGCAATAAATGTATCTGGCAAGTTGTGAAAAAGGAAACTTGTATCTTGAAAATGGACTTAGATTTCATTTTATTTGCTTGAAATGTATAAGCGGAATGAAGAACTGATGAATAATTCTTGTTTGACTTTTCAGAGTTTACAATTAAACAAAAATTCAGACGATCAAAATGCAGTTTTCATACAGCTCCTTGGTTTGTATGAAATGTACTCCGTGACACGTAGTGAGGCGGTAGCCCAGCCCTCAGCCATTACCTAGGGGTGATCCGAGAAGAGGAAAGGGCCAGCGGTTTTATTGCTGTAGATGAGTTAAGTGATGATAGCCATGAGCATTTATAATATGATTTTTAAATCGCCCCTGTGAGGTTTGGAGACACAGAACTGAATGTACTGCCAGATATTTCTGCAGGAGTCACAGATGTAAAAGAGAATTCTGCACACGCATCCCCCCCACAACGCCCAAATGGAACATATTTTGAATTAAACCCTTTGGAATGGACTATTTTTAGAAAAATGGCAGGGGGTTAGGAAATGTTTATTCACAACTTTTTTCATTACGTGCCATAACAGCTATTTACATTTTAATTCCATTTTGACATGTTCTGTAATATGATTGACTCTACTGATAGTGAAATACCCAGTTGAACTACCATGCCATCTTTTTCAAACAAACAGCGAAGTTTTGGCTCCTCTGAAATTTGAGAGTTAACACATGGCACCCAGGCATCGCTAGGCTTGGCAAAACTCAAAATACAAACGGCATTGCTCAACAGTGCACTCCCTCACTGTTTATGCATCAAGTAATGAGGCCGTGCAAGTGACAGCCTGGCTCCTTGGTATTTTTAGTCTCACTCTAAGTGATAAAAGCAATATAGTGACACCATAGAAGTTTTCAAATTTTGCACAAATAGAAAAATTGTTCTAATTCCACCCTCTAATCATTTTGTATGTTATCTTCTAGTTAGACATTTCTTTATTTTTAAAGTTTATTTACTTATTTTGAAAGAGACACCGCGTGAGTGGGAGAGACCCAGAGAGAGGGCGACTGTGAATCCCAGGCAGGTTCCACACTGCCAGCCCGAAGACTGACGCGGGCTCCCACTCACAAAACTGCGAGCTTATAACCTGAGCCAAAACCAAGAGCCCAACACTAAACCGGCTGAGCCGTCCAGACACCCCGCTTCTAGTCTTTTTAATTAATTAATTATGTATTTATTTACGTACGTAAGCTATGCACCCAGTGTGGGGCTCAAACTCATGACCCAGCTGAGCCAACCAGCCACCCTCTTCTAGCCTTTTTTTATAATCATACTTCTTTTTCTAAGTTGAGGACATGAAACATTTTGTTCCTAGCCCAAACGAAGTCGGCAAACGATAATTGTCTTCATGCATTCTATGCAGCATTTCAATTTGACTGTGTACTCAGCGGGGAGAGGAGAATTTGGTTGGAAATCTGCAATATGCCAGGTGCTTGTGTTCCTTTACTTGTTGAGGAACCAGTGCAAGGAAGCACATAGACTATCCCTGTGGGACCTGCCGGTGGCGCTCCGCACTGCAGTAGTGGAGAGAGGTGCGTGTGAGTGCGCCCCTTGCTCAGAAGACTCCGCTGACAGGTTCAGGCAGAAGACTGAAGACTCATCGCAGGCCCAGCTAGAACTCGAAACCAGCTCCCTTTGAGTTCGAGCCTTTAAAGCAAATAAGAGCATAGAGTAATTTGATTTTAGAAATATAGCAGCTAAGTTGTTTCACATTCTGCAGCTCACTAGAACAGTGATCATTTAGAACCACTGGCGAGAGGATACGAATAGTTCTTCTTATTCATTGGAATGGAAACCTGTACTGGTAGAGATAACAGAAAAAATACAAGTTATGACTTTTTATTTGAAGTATGAGTGATTTACTGTCAGCTCCACTTGTAAAGAACCCAGCTATTGGAACAGGTGTCTGTAATCAGGTGTTTAGAAAAACATTTTTATTTATTTTTATTTTTTTAAGTAGGCTCCACACCCAACATGGGGCTTGAACTCATGTCCCTGAGATCAAGAGTCACATGCTCTACTAACTGAGCCAGCCAGACTCCCCTTAAAAAAAAATTTTTTTTTTTGACAGAGCAAGAGAGAGAGTGGGAAAGGGGCAGAGAGAGAGAGAGGGAGAGAGAGAATCCCAAGCAGACTCTGAGCTGCCAGCACAGAGCCTGACACAGGGCTCGAACCCACAAACCATGAGATCATGACCTGAGCTGAAATCAAGAGACGCTTAGCTAACTGAGCCATCCAGGTGCCCCTCCTCAAAAACGTATTTTTTAAACCAAAAGTCATTTTTTCAGTCAGAAAGCTGCTCAGATTCTCAGATGAAGAAAACAAGTAAACATCACTGAACATTTCAGTGCCACCTCTTGCTTTTTGTAGCTGTGTGGGGAACTATGAAAGGACTAAGCGGCTTTTTCTTTAGGAGAGGCATGATGGCAACCAGTAGGGCCGTGAAAACGAGAAGTGTTACAACTTGCTGTTGTTGAACCTCATGCCATGCGACCTGTTGTGCATAGGATGATGTCGATTGTTTTTTAAGATCAAACATGGAAATAATCATTTAAAAAGCAAAACAGGTACAAGGATGTGGAAAAGTAGATTTCAAATGTGAAGTAGACAGAAAAGTAAAAAGAAAAAGATAGAAGAAAACTCACTTCTAGTCAGATATCACTATGTAGAACTATTACTCGTTTAAGAGTAAAGTGTTGCCACTTGGATCAGAACCGGAAGAGATGAGTCCACGAGTCCACATTTGACCTCAGATATTTGGACACATCTCCTGGACCTGTGAACGAAAGCAGCTCACATAATACCATGGAGGGGCATGATTGGTAACGTTCCATTGTGTCCTTTGTGAATAAACATCTTCGGGTTCTAAGTCTCTATAAGTATTATAGATGCGTAAACTTGCTATATTGCCAAGTCAGAGTTATGATAGAAAGATGTTAATTGGACAGATGCTCACTTTGAATCTTCTTGTGTCTTTATGATGGAAACAATAGTAACTTTAATTACTGTCTGAGACAGAGCCCACAGGCATATTTTGGTAGTGAATCTTATAAATGTGTTCAGTAAAGTTTGTAACATTGTGTTATTTTTGGTGTTTTTGTCTTTTTTTATTTTTTTTTAAATATACTTAAATAAGTTTTTACTTATTTTTATTGATATAGTTATAGTCACATCTGGTTCTAAGAAATACTACAGAGAGACCCCATGCATCCTTTACCTAGTTTCCCCTATAGGTAACATTTTGTAAAACTATAGTACAATATCGCAACCAGTATATTTCATTGGTATACTCTACTTGTCTTGTGTGTGCGTTTGGGTGTGCAGTTTTATTACATGTATCAGTGCGTGTATGCACCGCCACAGTCAAGACACTAACCGTCTTCAACACCCCTCCTCCTGTGGCCTTTTGATAACCACGTGCTCTTCCCTCTCAGCCACCCCCCCCCCCCCCGTGGGCCCCGCCCTCCCGGCAACCACTACACTCTTGCTCCACTTCTCTAATAGTCTCCTTTCAAGAATATTGTATAAGCGCCGTAGAAATATGCAGTACATAAGCCTTGGGATTGGCTTTTTTCACTCAACACAATTCCATGGAGATTGATCCAAGTTGCTGCAAGTATCAGCGATTTGCTTTTGTCTCTCGCGGACTAGCGCTCCGCGGTACACATCTACCACAGTCTGGCCTACCATCCCGCTCTTGGAAGGCAGCCGGATTGATTCACGTGACTACGAATAAGGCTACTGTGAACGTCCACGTACAGGTGTCTGTGAACCTGAGTTTTCATTTCGCCAGTATAAAGGCCCAGAAGCACAATGGCGGCGTCATGAGGCAGTCACACGTTTGGTGTAATGAGAAACTGCCAGATTGTCTCGTGAGCCGCAGCGCCACTTACACTCCAGCAGCAATGTGTGCCTGACGCAGCTGCTGGGCAACCGCTACGGTACGTGGTGTTTTCGGTCATTTGTTTCAGTGATTTTTTATTTAACCATTCTGATTCGTGTCTGTGTATTGAATTATAAACTAAGAGTTTTGGATTTTTGTGTGTGTGTTTTGTTTGTTTTTTTTTTTTTACTTTTCCCCACTTGGGGCATATTGTATGAGCTACCTGAAAGTAAAATCTGAGTGTATCTTTCTGTAGATCTCCCAAGACTACAAATTTCATCAGTAAAAGAAATTTGTTTCATTGAGGTTTGCAACCCTACCCCAGGAAGCAGGGCCTGGTAGAAGAGACGGGAAGGAGACCGAGAGTGTGCTTTTACTAATTGGATTTATCATGACTGTCACTTAATATCTATGAGACATATTCAGGGTACATGACAATAGTATGACTTGAAAAAAAGCACAGTGAACTTAAGTTAAAAATACCTCAGGTCAACTCTAGATTCTCATCTAGATCCCAGATGCAGCTCTTAAAAGCAAAGAGAAAAGAAGGTTTTCAAATATAAAAGTGAGAGAGAAGACTTCATATTCTGACACACTGTGTCCCTAAGAAGAAAACCTACATCTTTATATACCGTGATTTCAGCAAAGATATTCATTAAAGTCACTGTTTGTCCTTGAGCCTCACGCGGCAGCCTGACCCAGAGGGTAGCCTGACTGCTGGGCCCAGGCTTGACCCGCGCTTCTGGCCAGGACTGTGCTGCTCCTGTGCATGCGCTTACGGTATTTCTGAATATTTTTTCTTTCTATGAAATTTGTCTTTGATTCATTTTCTGCTTGATCTCGAAGCAAAATTCGGTTCAAAAGATTTATTTGAACGCCTCTGTTAGATGAGACGTTTTTAAAGAGTATGACCATTGCAAATAAGCGCTCAGGGATGGTGAAGTTATTCAACAGTAAGTGCTTAACAATAAGTACTAAGCACTTAATAGTTCTTAAAACTTGTAAGTAAAAAACGGTGGCCCTAGAAAGCACACACAAATGGAGGCCACGTGTGTGTGAGAGCTGCTCTTTCTTGTTCAGCCTCTGAGGTGACAAGGACACACTCTCAGGAGAGGATAGACCGAACGAAGCTCAGGAACTTGGCTACCACCCAGCGCGGAAACCTTGCCTGCTGTCTTGGCTCCACCCGGCCCAGCACGTGGAAGAGCTGGGGTAGAAATTAACAGATTCCCAAAGCGACTTCTTGCTGCGGGTGAAGTGGAACGGAGTGTTTGCGAGCAGACTGGGCAGAGGAGAGGAAGCCAGCACTTCTGGGAGACGTGACCTGGCTTCGATGCTGGGTCTCGGAGCAATGGCAGATCTGTGTGGCAGTGACGGGCCTTGGTGTGGTGCTCTGGGCCACGCGGTTCCTGTGCACATGCCGGAGTGGCCTGTGACATGCAAGACTCGCGCTCACAGCCTTGTCTGAGGGCAGCCCTGCGGTCCCTGCACGGCACGTGGTGAGCGGCGCGCCTGGGACTTGCTGCGTGCGGCCGGGCCGGCGGCCCCACCACGCCGCCTCCGCGTCGTTTCCTCTGGGACCTCTCCTGAGCAGTCACTCTGGTGAAGTGTGCGCGTTTATTGTTGTACAAAAGGCAATCGGTAAGAGAGGAAACTTTAGTGAAAGGTAAAAAGTCAGCTTTGAATTATGTGAGTCTTCATGGAAACTCACCCAAATGTGGGTGGGTGGAAAGCAAGCGTATGTTCGGGTATTCTCAATCTTCCTAAGTTTGGGTGACGATCAAGGTCTTGGAATGGATCTTATTCATGTCAGGGTTTGGGCGTATTGAATCTTGTGTGCTGAATCTAGAATACTCCTATTGATTGATTGATTGATTTTACTGCAGGGGCAGCCCTTGCTAGCACATTGGTTTTCTCAGCCAATATGTACCGGATATTTGCTGAGTTTTATGAGGGCCTTAAAACATGAATTTTACATCCACAAACTGTGGGGTGCTTTTTTAAAGAGGAATGTATTTTAAGCCAAATTCAGCGCATATCTACGTATCTGTGATAGAAATGGTAATGTTGAGATGACTAAGGTACAATACGCTTTTATTTTCTTTTCAGCATTATCTAGTGTTCTAACCCATCCTTTTGTAACTGTAATCTTCTAACTTAGAGAAAGCTGCAATTCATTATTAATGAAATGTTTCCTACATATAACATACAAAAAAAGCATTTGCCATGAAAAATCTCTGAACAGTTTTATTCAAAATGGAAAGACTTTCCTTCCTGCCCCAAATGAAATCTTAATTCAGCCAGACACTACGGTGACCTTGGAACGCAATACCACACACATCCTGTCAATCTGTTATTAAATGTCTTCTTCCAGAATATGTTTTATTCAACTGCATATACTTTTTGAGGTCATTCATCATAGTTAATGACATGTAGATGCTTTTTAATTGTGCTATTTAAACTCTAAGCACAGGGGCGCCTGGGTGGCTTAGTCAATTAAGCCTCCAACTCTTGGTCTCGGCTCAGTCATGATCTCACAGTTCATGAGTTCAAGCCCTCCATTGGGCTCTGCACTGGCAGTGTGGAGCCTACTTGGGATTCTCTCTCCCTCTCTTTCTACCCCTCCCATGCCCTTATTTTCTCTCTCTCTCAAAATAAGTAAACTTAAAAATTAAATAAATTCTAAGCACAGGGTCAACACAGGCTTAGGGTACGGTATTCTCATTTCTGGAAACCGCGGACGCCACTGTCCGTCTGGATGTACTGAAGGCAGAGTGCTGGTGGCTGGTCCTTACAAGGGCTCCCATGCACACCAAACGGAGCCGCAGGACGCGGGGCCTGCATGAAGGGGCGGGGCTAGCGGGGAAAAGCTCCGGGAGGCGCAATTCCCAGGCAAGACCAGCTATTGGAAAGAAAAGAGTGAAGGTTGGTATGTTCAAGGAGCAGAAAGGTAGCTGGTGTGGCTAGGGCTGAGTGAGCCGGGGGCCGTGACAGATGAGGGTAGAGTGTGATGAGGAAACTGAAGGTTTTAAGTGTGGGATTGAATTGATGCGACCTGATGTGTACTTTGGAAAGATTGCTCTGGCTGCTCTAGGTCAAATGGGATGTGGAGGCACAAGATAGAAACAGGAAACAAGCTCGGAGGCCTGTCAGCAGATCAGGCAGGTGAGACCGGTGGCTGGACGGAGTGCTAGTGAGCAGGCGTTCATAGCTGGAAGGTTGGGGTCCGTGTTAAGATGGCGTGCGTGTTACCTGCTGATGACTAGGCATGGAGGGACAGAGGGAAAGTGAGGGTGGCCGGGCGGTTATTGGTTTGGTGGTTGTCAGTTACTGAGGTTGGGGGGACTTGCGAGGTTTCGCAGTGGGGGTCTAGAGTTCAGTATGGCTTTCTTGAGATAGAGGTCCCATTAAATACTGAGCTGAGAAAAATAAATCAGAAATGAACTTGTAGTGGAAGAGAGACCAGGGCATGAGAGTCAGGTGGGAAATAAGTCCTAGGTGGGAGTTAATTCCTTTATTTTTCACAAAAACACATAAGATAGGTAACATTGGGCTGTTAGAAGCAACAATTAATGGAAACCGCTTCTTTTTAAACTTTTATGAATTTTTTAATTCCAGTGTAGTTAACATATAGTGTTATATTCACTCCAGGTGTACAGTATCGAGATTCAGCAATTCCTTGATAAGTGTACACGTACTTCCCCTACCCCCACTTCCTCCTATTACCCATCAATTTGTTCTCTCTAGGTAAGAGTCTGTGTTTCTATTTGTCTCCCTTTTTTTACCCTTGGTTTAATTAAAGCCACTTTTCAGAGTGCAGCTGTGTCCACTGTCAGTGCATGAACTCTGTGACCCAGCACTCCCGTCTCCTGGAACTCATCCTGCAGGTAGTTGCCTACGAAGTTCCTCTTTGCCGCGTTGTTCAGGGTAGCAAGAGTGACAACAGCCTAAACGGTCAGCATTGGGCGGTTAAAAGTGACCATTCAGGCTGTTAGATGGTTAAATTATAGTACATGCATGGAATGCAACGTCACACAGCTCTCCGTGCAGTCACGGGAAGGAGGGGGAGGAACCGATTCGGGAGAAGGACTTCAAAACCCAGGAGCACCTCTGAAATGTGCTGTGTTCTTTGTAGAATATACACTTACACAGAGGGAGAGAGAGACAGGGAGTGAGGGGGAGAGAGAGAAACTGGGGCAGGATGCGTAAAAACAAGCAGCAGCGGGCATCTGTGAGGGCATGTGGGCGCGAGGGGGACGGAGGGCGAGAGGGCAGGGAAGCCTTGTGTCCACGCCTCGGCCATACTTCACAGTCTGAATTAGGTATGTTTAGAATAATTATAGGACTTTTACACACAATTATTGCTCTTGGAATTTGTAAACATTACAACTGTCTTGGAGAGCAGTACATAACGTGTAACAATAATGATAAACTTCTTTAACCCCCAAATTCTTAGAAATTGAATTCATGAAAAACAAACAAATTCACACACACTGTTCTTCATGATAGCAGTGCCTTATGGTGCGGGAAAAAAGAAGCAACCTGAACATCCGTTATAAGGAGAATTACTTAACTATGACACACTGCACGATAGGATATTAAGCTACTGCAACATGTGACTGACAAGACCAGGAGGAAATGTTCACTCACCAAGTATTTCCCGTGTGCCTACTCTGTGTCACACGTTGTTCAGGTGGTTGGGGACACAATAAGACCAAGGAAGAAAAAGAAAACCCATGAAATCTATGTGCTAATGGAACTTACACTGGGGAAGACTGGTAACAGGCAGAGATAGAATGTAAGACAGTTACAGTCGTTATGACTTTAAGTAAAGTTGGGTAAGGGGTACTGAATGTCCCGGGGTTACTATTTTTACATAAGAATCCAAGAAAGCCCTGCAGACAGGATAGTTGGGATACTATTTGAGGAAAACCCCAGAGGAGGTGAGAGAACAAAGCACGCGGGTGTTCAGGGGAAGAGAGGGTGAGCACGAAAGGCTGAGAGGCAGGGGCGTCTTAGCGTGTCCGCAGACAGCGACGGGGCCTGGGTGGCTTCTCAGACGTAATGAAGGCAGGTGGAATAGGGTCGGGGTTCTGCCTCATGAGGACGTAGGGAAAGCTGGAGCAAAGCCTTTGCAGTTTTTTCTGAGTGTGATACAAAAGCCACTGGAAGGTTCTGAAGACAAGTGGAAGTGACGTAAATGCCTGGGTGAGAAGCGAGGAGTCCGCCGCCTCCGTTAAGACGAGCTGAGGGGTAAAATGATGGTGCGCACCTGGAGGTGGTGGAGAAGCGGGAAAGGCGGGACTCATGGATGATTGGATGTGGAAGGTGGGGGGAAAGGAAGAATCTAGAAGGATTTAAGGTTGAGGATCAAGATAAATGGTATTACTAAATGAGATGGGAAGTTTAGGTGGGTGAACAGATTTGGAGGGAACTAGAATTATGTTTGGTTTTCGATGTGTTGAATTTGACATACCTCTGAGTTACAGGTATAGAAAAGGGGAAACTAAAATTAACCTGGTTGTAGTAGAAACATAGATTTCAAGATGGATGAATGGATGAATAAACAAGTAAATTGTTTAATGTGTGTGTGTGTGTGTGTGTGTGTGTGTGTGTGGGTGTGTGTGCACTCCCGAGTTCTGTCTGCCAAGAGGTCCTGAGGCCGTGATACTCCCATATCAGTGAGCACAGTTAGCACCCAGAAATTAGCTTTTAAATATCTGAAAGAAACCAGGGCTCCTTGGTGAAATCACTGATTTCAGGTTTGGATGAGAGAAAATATAAGATGAGCTTTGAACATTTCAGGAGGTCAGAAAGTAACTTTCTCAAAGAATGGTGGAGACATATCGGAAGGACACAGGACTTAGCCTGCACGAGGCTGCCGCTGGCAAAATCTGGCACAGCCCAAACATGAGAACAAACGATACTTACGGATTGCAGCCCAGAGTGTAAGAACCCACGAGTCCACACTGACGTGTAAAAATGAATGAACTAACGTTTTGATCAGGAATAGGATATTTACTTATTTTGAAAGTATCTCCCACATAATATTTTTTCAATCTCAGAAGGAAAAGTAACCTATAGAGAGAAGCCTGGCGGCCATCATCTTAATGAAGCAGCGAGTGAGTATCATCGGGGCTGGAACAAACTGAAATCGTTTGCCAATGATTCAGTAGAACACGGCATCCATTTTGTGTTTTCCTTACCAGTGATACATAGGCTAAGTCTCCTCCAGGACAGAACATCAGACAAACAATAATGGACGGCTTCTGTGCCACACAGTTACTGGC
Organism: Suricata suricatta; assembly: GCF_006229205.1. Taxonomy (NCBI): domain Eukaryota; kingdom Metazoa; phylum Chordata; class Mammalia; order Carnivora; family Herpestidae; genus Suricata; species Suricata suricatta. The sequence goes on from NC_043714.1 coordinate 353,840, forward strand.
CTGGATCCTTTGAAAATGTCAAGGGCGTGAAAGTCAAAGAAAGACCGAGAAACCCTTCCAGATTGCAGAGGATTAAAGAGACAGGACAACTAAATGCAGTGTGTGATTCTGAATGATCTCCTTTTGCTACAAAGAACACGACGGGAACAATGGGTGGATCGTGAGTGGGGTTTGAGAGTTAGGTGTAGGGGTGTGTCAGCGTTCATTTCCTCCCCTTGGTGGTCGTGTAGCAGTTAGGTAAGAGAAAGTCCTTATTTGTACAAACTTACTCCCAAGTGAATCAGGAAAAGACATGCTTTGTACTGTAGTTAAAACTTTTAGTAAATTTGGGATTGTTTCAAAAACCTCATAAATGACCACAAAAGTGATTAAGAAGTGAGGAAATGGAAATAAATGAGGCCCATACTGTGTAGACGTTTGGCAGCAAAGAGGCCAGTGCAGATGAGCAGGGCAGAGGAGCGTGCTCTGAGCTTTCAGGGCGCGCCAGCCTGCTGCGTGCAGAGGCTGGCGTGTGGAGAGCACACAGGTGTAGGAGACACGGGAGTCGTGGCAAAACCAGCACCTGGGTGTCCCGGGTGCCCAGGTTAGGTGGGAAGGTGAGGGTGGGCTCGAAGCTGGGAGGAAGGTCAGCTGATGAGCTTGAAGTCCTGTGGACTGAGGGGCGTGGGCTGGAGATGGAACAGATTCGTACGTGAGAATCTTCCTTCTCTCTGAGTAATAGCGTTGTCTTCTAAAAATGGCCCTTGTCTCTTCTCGATACTGTAAACTGAATATGGCTTAGTCTCTGAAAATGAAGTTACCTTGTTATAAAAATTTTAAAACAATATAATATTTTTCTCTGTGATACTGTTCCTAGAAGAGGTATTCTTAGGACTGCAGAAAAAATTAGAAGTTACCTTGGTATTTAAAAAAAAAAATCAAGAAGCCTTATGAGTATCCCTTTGCCTAGGTAATCTGTGTTTTATTTGTAGGGTCAGAGCAGGTAGAATTTGTTCATGTACTTCATAAGCACAGATGATTTATAAGCTATTGCATTGGATAGGACTGGTTTGTAGGCCAGTTAGTCAACCTAGAATGTGAAACCCTGATTCAGAAGCAGGTCATCCAAGAATGGTGATTAAATACTGTTCCCTATTGTTTCAGCACGCCCAATACAGCTGTTTACTCCCAGGCCCATTTACTCTGGACTGGCTCCCTCACCGGGAGCACAGAGCCCTGGAGCTCATTCAAACGACTGTCACTGGTTTCTCCTAAGACTATACGTACTGGTGCCATTTTAGATGCAGTGAAGGGCCCTTCTCCATTGCATGCAGTGCAGCCGTACGGTTTTAGGGTTTGATCCCCATTCAGGACCCTGGTTGAGAATATTCTTTGGTGATCCAGAAGAAGCCAATGGGGCACTATAACTTATCTATGGCACTACCAAAACTATGCCCTTTGCTTGGTGCCTTTTTTCTTACTCAGTTATAAACCTTTGTCTCTTTAGGTTTCAGGGACTAGTAGACATAAAAAAGTGGGCATCCCAAATGGCCCCTCATTTGAGAGTGAGTTGGAGAATTAATGAGAGAAAACAAAAGCATTGTCTGCCCAGGGCTGCGGAGTTAATTTGGTAAAAGGCAAAAGATTTATGCAACCTGAAGAGAAACCAGAGTATTGCGGAGTTAACTTGGGACATTCTGAGTAATAAACTTTCTGAGCTAAGATCCCTCCTTCCCTTCCTCCCTCTCTCCTTTCCTTCATTTATCTTGTTTCAATTCAGTATTTCACTAGGATCCTATACTTCTCTTCCCACAGCTGTACATTAGAACAGTGTAGAAGTCTCACCTTGTGAATTACCTGTATAAAGCATTTTAAATTCCTGTTATTGTTCCTGAAGGTAGGATCTAAGTCTTAGGCCTTCTGTCCCCAAAAGTCTGAATAGAAACTCATCGATTAATTCAACTTGGTGTACGAAGAATACACTGATCACCTGTGGAGTCTAACGCTCTGGGCTAAGCGTTGTGCCAGTACGTAGGGGGTAGGAAACATGACCCCTGCCCTCGAGAAACTTCCAGGCATGGGGTGTCTGTTGGCCGCCTGTTTGCCTTCTTTGGAGAAATGTCTGTGCATGTATCCTGCCCGTTTTTAAATTGGATTATTTGTTTTTGGGTGTTGAGTTTTATCGATGCTTTATATAGTTTGGATACTAACCTTTTATCGGATATGTCATTTGCAAATATCTTCTCCCGTTCAGTAGGTGCCTTGCTGTTTTGCTGATTATTTCTTTTGCTGTGCAGAAGCTTTATATTTAGATGTAGTCTGCATAGTTTGTTTTTACTTTTGTTTCCCTTGCCTTAGGAGACATATCTGGAAAACTGTTGCTCCATGTCAGAGAAATTACTGTCGATTCTCCCCTCTAGGATTTTTATGGTTTCAAATCTCACATTTAAGTCTTTAACCATTTGGAGTTTATGTATGGCATAAGAAAGTGGGCCAGTTTCATTCCTTTGCATTTAGCTGTCCAATTTCCCCCGTACCATTTGTTGAAGAGACTGTTCTTTTTCCCTGAAGAGACTGTCTTTTTCCCATTGTATATTCTTTCCTCCTTTCTCAAAGATTAATTGACCATATAGTCGTGGGTTTATTTCTGTATCATCAGGGAAATGCAAGCCATAACTACAGTGAGATATCACCTCACACCTGTTAGAATGGCTAAAATAAAAAACCCCAAGAAACAACAAGTATTGGCGAGGGTATAGAGGAAAAAAAACTCTTATGTACTGTTGGGATTGCAAACTGGTGTAGACCCTGTAGAAAGTTAAAAATAGAATTTAAAAAGTTAAAAATAGTTGAGAAAGAGAATCTGAAGTAGGCCTCTTGCTGCCAGCACAGAGCCCAGCAAGGGCTCAGTCCATGAACCGTCAGATCATGACCTGAACCAAAATCAGTTACTGGACGCTCAACCTACTAAGCCATCAGGCAGGCCTATCCACGTAACTTCTACCCAGATGTTCAGAGCACCATTATTTCCTTAATATAAAAAAGTGGAGACAACCCCAAAATATGGTCTATCCACATAATGGAACATTGTTCCACAAGAAGAATGAAGGGTGTACTGACACGTGCCACAGTGTGGATGGACCTCAAAGACGTTCTGCTGGGGGAAAGAAGCCGGTCACAACAGGACACATACTGCGTGATTCCATCCACGTGAGGTGCCCAGAACAGGCAACGCTGTAGACACACACAGGAGATTACATGTCTCTAGGGCTGTGGGGGAAGGGAGGATGAGGAGGCTGTGTAGTAGACTGAGATTTCCTTTTGTGGTGAAGAGAATATTCTGGAAAAAGATAGTTTTGATGCTTGCCGAACACTGTGAACGTACCTAATGCCACGGAGTTGCACATCTCAAAATGGTAAATTCTTATACGTGTTTTGCTACTTACTGTTTTTATTAATAGGGTGAATCTTATGTAAATTCTGTCTCAAAGCTGCTATAGAAATGAAAGGCATAATAGCTTGGATTAATCACCAGGGGCCCATGCTGAGGGGGAAAAAATCCCATTCCAATGATAATATACCAGACAATTCTGTTTTTACAACATTTGAAATGGCAGAATTTTAGAGATGGAGGACCGATTAATAGCATGGGGGTGGGAAGGTAGTGGGAAGTGGGTTATAAAAGGCAGCATAAAGGTTCTAATAGTCATAGAATTGGTCGGTGTCTTTTTTTTTTCTTAATGTTTTTATTTTTATTTAAGTAATCTCTACCCCCAGCATGGGATTCGAACTCATAAACTCAAGAGTCGCACGCTCTTCTGACTGTACTAGCCAGGTGCCCTAGAACTGTTCAGTGTCTTGACGTGGTGCTGGATTAGGATCCTACACAGGCAGTAAAACTGTACAGCACTGAACACACACACACAAACACGTGCACACTAGCACAAGTGAAATCTGAGTGAGATTGTGGGTTGTAGCCACGTCAGTACCCTAGCTGTGATGTTGTACTATTGTCTCTAGCACAACAGTACACAAGTGGGGAGACGGGGCGAAGGTGTCCCCAAGCCCCGTAGCGCACCTTACAACTGCACGTGAGTCCAGTTAGCTCCTTAGAAATAAAAATGCGGAAGAATAAGAGGGTGTCTTTGAAAACTTATTCTGTGGACAAACTTGTATTAACATATAAAATGTACTCTTCTTTTTTTTAATATTTATTTATTCCTGAGACGGAGAGAGACAGAGCATGAACAGGGGAGGAGCAGAGAGAGGGGGAGACACAGAATCCGAAATAGGCCCCAGGGTCTGAGCTGTCAGCACAGAGCCCGACGCGGGGCTTGAACTCGTCAACACGAGATCATGACCTAAGCCGAAGTCGGACGCTCAACTGACTGAGCCTCCCAGGCGCCCCTAAAATGTACTCTTCTTATTCTTTATGCTAGTACCATGCTGGCTTGATGACCACAGCTTTGCAATACAGATTGAAGTCTGGAATTGTGAGGATTCCTACTTTGCTTTTGCTTTTTCAACAGGACTTTGGCTATTAGGGGTCTTTCCTGGTTCCATACAAATTTTAGGATTGTTTGTTCTAGCTCTGTGAAGAATGCTGGTGTTATTTTGATAGGGGTTGTTTCTTATTCTTGTCTTGGCCCAGTTACAGTCTCCATGAGCAATATACCAAATCATTCTCCGGGATGGACCAGCCTTACAGCAGGTTTTCTTTTGGTTTGGCTTGGTTAATTTCAGTAATGTGGTATTTTCAAAAAAAAGTAGGATGTGTGAATAAAGAAAAGGCCTTTCTCAGGCTTTTTGGCATCCTTTAGTTAAGTCACTTTTAACAAAGACAGATTATTCCTTCCCGTTCATTGATATTAGATAGTTTGTATGTCATACTTTTAGCAAAGAGAAAATATCATTTTTAATGAATAAAAACCACATTTCTGTGCAGGAGAAATCACCCTGTTAACGTCTCGTCATGTTACAAAGATAAACAGGAGGATTAACTGTTTACTCTGGGAGCGCAGTCGGGTTGTTTTCCGGAGAACACAATGTCCTGCCGCATCTGGCTTCTGGCTTCTGGAGCCGCCGAGCAGCCGAGCAGCCGCTGGAGACAGGGACCCCGCCTACCCCGCCCCTCCCGCCCCCTCTCCTCCTCCTCTTCCTCTTCCCTCCCTCTTCTCTGTGACTCTTCCACCCCGTTCATGTCCAAACACCCTCTCTTCCTTCTCTTCCTTCTCCCCCTTCCTTTCTCTTGCTTTTTCCCCCTCATTTCATCATCCAGTTTCTTCTGTTTCTTCCTTAAAATAGAGACTGAGCAAGAAATTGTAACGTGCAGAGAAAGATCCTGTTGATCTTTAGAGGCTGCTTAAGTTGACACTGACCTAGAAGAAAGCGGCTGGACTGACTCTGATTCCGGGAATTCTTGGTGGACTGCTAAGAACTGCTCCCATAACCCGGGCAAGCATCCCACAAATTCATGTAATCTCCCCTCAGTGTACATGCGCACACGCACACACACACACACACACACACACACACACACACACACGAGTCTACTGTTTCTCTCTCTTCTTCACTTGTGTTTCTCTAATACTGAGCCAGTAAGTGAAAAGAAGAGGGAAAATGAGTATTTTTCCAAAGTTGGGTAGGGGCATTTAAAACTTAAAAGCGGAATTAAATTTTATTCTCTCTGAAACTCCCTCTGCAGATCAGCAGTTTTGTTTTCCTTATTCCTCAGGCTTTGTTTTGTTACTTTTGCAGATTAACAATACATGGATTTTTAGAATTCTTAAAGTATTCCTCTGTTACCATGATGTGCCATTAAGCTGGTAAGAAAAGGAAAAGAAATTCTTAAAGATAAATATTAACTCCACAATGGACTTTTATACCTCCAGCATGGTGTAAATGTGTTCGAACAGTGAACCTCTTGTCTGAATTATTTTATGTTGCTAGGAACGCACCATGGAATGTAGTTTCCTTTGGCACCAATTTTAGTCCGTTCTTTCAGCTTGGTCCTGGCCTAACCCTCATGGCTCAGAAATGCATAGAGTCAAAGTCCTGCTAAGTGACGCCCGATGGCTGAAACTGGAGATCCTTGAACTACTTTCTGACTGCTGTCTTCTTTTCCCAGCCGGGAGGGGAGGGGCGTAGCGGACTGGGGGCAGGGGCAAGCTGAAGATCGTGTGTATTTTCATGATTGTTTCTTGCTGTCACCTCGATGACAAGGGCAGCATCGCAGGGCCAGGCACAGTTGGTCTCATGAGTGACAGTGTCGTTTCTGTGTGGGATAATGCCGCCTCGCGCTGCACTCGTGCGCGTTTCTCTAAGCCCCTTCACCACGGTGCACACGCCTGCTGTGCACGTTGGGGAGCAGGCACGCACAGGAGAACACAGTCTTGTCCGTTAGCTGCATTTGTAATAGTGGATTTGCCTGGTGAGCAGAGGAAACCAAGATTTTTGAGCACAGATGAGGTACGAGCATCTAGTACATGTGAAGCAGACCTAAGTTGATCTTCCTCGTACAGGTGTGTAGCCAGGGGCCCGCATCCATGGCAGCAGAGCAGGAGAGAGAACCCCTCTGCTCCAGACCTGCTGTGCCCTGGGCCGCCAGCTTTTAATCATGACAGTGAGAGGTGGGTCTTATGTGGATTGGGGTCTACATTTTAGGCATGGGTGGAACATTGCTTTTGAATAAGTGGCATTTACTTGGCAGATTTGTATTGTAAGAATTTTGAATGGCCAAATCTGTCTCCTGGAATGAGAGCAGTTCGGAGGCTTTTACTCACACCGCTAACATCCCACCTCCTCCCCGCCACACGTTTTCTCTCTGCTGTTCTTCTAAGTTAATTGCTGCTAAAAATGCAGTGCCCCTCTCAAGCTAGGTGTACGGTACCACCAGCAGTGCTCAGTGCCACGTAGAGTATGGAAACTCACGTAGGCCTGAGCCCTGGATTGCCTGTCACTGGAGGCACAGATTTGGGATTGCTGAATGTGCTCATCTGCCTTGTCCAGTGGGTATCCTGTGGCAGGAAAGCAAAAGGATGTACTAACCTGCTTTTCCAAAGTAGAAGCTCAGTGTTATTAACAGTGACGCATCACATCACTTTAAAACGTCAGCTCTCCGAATCTGCATGTGGGTTGGCCACCAGCTAAGCTCACGGCGTTTCAGACCTGACTAAGGCCAGCGCGAGTGCCCGCTGCTTCTCTGCTGAGCTGGGCCACATGCTCGTGCGGTGTCTGCTCAGAGACTTCGGGGGCTGGGACCTTGGACTAAACTAATTGAAAAGGCCTCTAGAGAGTAACCAAGAGAGGGGCGCCTGGGCAGGGCAGTCAGTTAAGCATCCGAACCTTTATTTCAGCTCAGGTCACAATCTCATGGTCATGATCTAACGGTCATAGTCTCACAGTCACGACAGTGAGCCTAGGCCCAGCTGGGCTCTGAGCTGATGGCGGAGCCTACTTAAGTTTCCCTCCCCTCCCCCGCTCCCCGCTCCCTCTGCCCTCCTCCACTCACATGTGCTCTTACTTACATGTGCACACTCTCTGTCTCTCTCAATAAATTAAAAAATAAAAGGAAAAAGAAAAATAAAGCATAGGCCAGTGTAGACTCTACCCTGACCCTCACCCATCAAAATGACCCTGTTCTGTCTCCTCCCGGAAACGGTTTTCTGATGCACTCCCACGTGCTGACAGAGGCTAACGAGCCCAGGAGAGAAGAGCAGTCATGCCAGGGTTGGGGATCAAGGGTGGGGGACCGGGCCACAGGGTGAGCCGACGGGCCGGCGCCTCGTCCCCCGGCGTTGACCCAGTGTTGCCTGAACTCTAGGTTTCTCAAGACAATAGGAAATTTGAGATTTGTATAAAATCCTCCAACTTTCCTATCTATGAACTAATTTTAAAATGTTTTAAGGGGCGCCTGAGTGGCTCAGTCGGTTGAGCGTCTGGCTTCGGCTCAGGTCATGATCTCACAGTTTGTGGGTTCGAGCCCTGCGTCGGGCTCTGTGCTGACAGCTCAGCCTGGAGCCTGCTTCAGATTCTGTGTCTCCCTCTCTCTCTGCCCCTCCCCTGCTCGTGCTGTCTCTCTCTGTCTCTTGAAAATAAATTTTAAAAATTAAAAAAAATTTTAAGTACTTTAAGAAAATAATGCGTTGAAATCACAATTATTAGTCTTTATCCTTTTTACCGTTTTCCTAATCTCTTTTTTTTTCTCTTTCTCTGTTTTTCTTTCTTATTTTCTAGCCTGCTTTCAATTTCGTAGTCATGGAAAAGCTCTTTCCTGTTACAGCATTTTGTATATGCTGTTTTCTATGTTTTAAGTCCTCTTCTCTCAACCTCTTGCATGGTTGGCTTATCCTTCAGGACTCAGCTCTTCTAAGAAACCTTCCCTGACCACCCTGGTTAGACCATCCCACCGCAAGTGGTCTCTAAGGGCGCTCTGCTCATTGCCTTGCTAGCACTCCCATATGCATATTAGATGTTTCCCGAAGGAGGGACGGAAGGCACGGTCTGTTTAGCTCATTGCCAGATTCCTAGCGCCTAGCCGAGGGCCTGAGCCACCATAGTCCTGCTCTGTTTAGCACATAAATAAATGGGTCATTGATTTACAGGACACCACCCAAAAGCCAGAGCTCTGATTTATTATATGGGGCAAAACCCACAAGTTCCAGTGTTATCAAGAATCCTGTGACATTTATGCCGTGGCTGCGTGGACCTCTGTGCCTCTGCATTTCTTGTGTCTGCCTTCATAATTGTGCTCATGCAAAGCAAGATGTCTTATAAAAAAAACAACTAACACTCAAGTCTACAAATTTAGGATGAAAAGTTTCCAAATACTCTCAAAACTTATAAGTAATGGCTAAAGAGACATTATGTTTTCCTATACAGCACATGAAAAATATCCACAGGGTCATAATTTTTCATGGACATAAATTGGAGAAAAAAATAGAAGACTGGCCTCTGGAAGAGCAGAAGCGAGGACACAGTGGCTTCTGTCCCTAACAAACATTTTGATTGGAGAAAACTTTAAAAAATCATTTAAAGCCTCAGGTGATTTTCCTAAAGGCATACAGCAAACGGAGAAACATTCCTCAACAGAATCGAGACAATCTACCAAGTGTCAGGAAAAGCAAGGAGTCTGTGGCCCTTGAAGCACGATCTATACCCCCACCCACCGAATCTGTCTGAGGAAGACCATTCTGGGCTCTGCCCCAGGAGTGCAGTCAAGTCAAGACGCGCCCCCCCCCCCCCCCCCCCCCCCCCCCCCCCCCCCCCCCCCCCCCCCCCCCCCCCCCCCCCCCCCCCCCCGCCTCAGCTCAGTCTAGGGTCCAGTCTCACCGTGGGCGATCTCCACCCCACGTGGGATGGGCCGTCCCGGCCAAGCTCAGCCATAGGACAGAGGCGCCACGCCAGAGAAGCGGTGCCCCCACCCCCACCCCCCAGCACCTCCTCTAGATCCGAAGCGTAGCTCCAGGAGAGGACTGCGTCCCCAGCCCCAGTTCTGTAAAGTGGCACAGAGGTTCTGACGGTGGGTTATAGGGAAGAGGAGCCCTATGGCACTGCCTGAGAGAAGTGACTTCATTTGAGACAGAGTACAGTTCCATGCCCAAGGGTGTTGTTGAAAATAATGGGCATCTGGGTGGAGAGCAATTCCAAGACTGCCGGTAGCTCTGTGGTACTGGCTCCATAAGGACATGACCAAGCAACCAGCAGTGTAGCCGAGCGTCGGGAAAGGCCTAGCCCAGAAGAACCCTCCTAGTCTCATGGTAAAACTTCCAGACCCAGGAAGGGTGTGCTTAGCTGCACCCACTCAGGAGCAATCAGAGCAACCCACGGGGAAGATTGGGGTGCAGGCCTCAGCACCGCCCCCAGCCACACGGGATGAACAAGGGGCCGCTCTGACCCAGGAGCCACTCCTAGGAAGCTAGACTTAACCCAGATGAGCCCATCCGTGGCAGTCTGGCAGGCCCAAGGCCATGCCCTACCAGGAGTGATTCAGAAGGCGGAATACCAGCCCTGGCTGATGGAGAGGGATGAGGGCAAAAACCTACCTCCTTGAACCGTGACAGCAACCTCCAAAGTCTATCATCCAGAGGCAGAGAGTAAAAACCTAACCTCCAAGGAGGCGTAAGCCCAACCTTTCAGTGTGGCTTATGCTGACCTACGGGCAGCCCCCACGTAGCCATGTGAAAAGATTAAAAACAAACGAAAAAATATGAGTAGGAACATCCCATACTGCAGCCTGCAGGAAAAGTGGTTCAGACAAGTCGCTAACCAACTGATGAACTGCCAGCGAGTAACAACAGTGTCCCTCCCCTGGGGTAGAGTTATCCCTATCTGGCGTTGCCACAGTACGTTGTCAGCAATGCTCCGTTGTCAGCAAGAGGTTTGTTGACCAGGTCTATGAAGAAACAAGGAGGCGTGACCCATACACAGGAGGGAAAATGTACGGACAATTGAAGGGGACCACGTGTTGGACTTAGCAGACAAAGCCATTATAAATATGTTCAGAGAATTCAAGGAAGCCATGTCTCAGGAATTAAAGGGTGGTATGTCGACAGTGCCTAGTCAAACGGAGAATATCAGTAAGAAGATACAAACTATAGGAGCACATGGATGGCTCATTTGGTGGAGTGTCTGACTTCAGCCCAGCTCATGATCTTGCAATTCATGAGTTTGAGCCCCACCTTGGGCTCAGTGCTCTCAGTGCAGAGCCCACTTTGGATTCTCTCTCTCTCAAAGATAAATAAACTTTTTAAAAAGAAAGATACAAATTATAAAGAAACAAATGGGAAATCTGGAATGAGAAAGTATTATAACCAAAATGAAAACTTCACTAGACAGGCTCAACAGTAGATTTGAGCTGACAGAGGCAGTTTGTGACTATGAATCCAGAGCAACTGAGCTTACACAAGGTGGGGATGAAGAGTGCTCACTTTGGCACCACTTATACTAACATTGGAATGGTGCAGAAATTACTATAGCCCCTGCACAGAGATGACACACAAATTTGTGACACATTACATATTGTTTTTATTTTTAAATATTGTTTTAATGTTTATTTATTTTTGAGAGAGAGAGAGCATGAGCAGGGGAGAGACAGAGAGAGGGAGGGAGGCAGGGAGGGAGGGAGACACACAATCTGAAAGAGGCTCCAGGCTTTGAGCTGTCAGCACAGACCCCAACACATGGCTCAAACTTGGGAACAGTGGAATCATGACCTGAGCTGAAGTCAGACGTTCAACCAAATGAGCTACCCAGGCACCCTAAAATATTACATATTTTTAAGACTTTCATCAAATTTAAAATTCTTCCCAAAAAGAGTATGGTACTTTCAATACGATGTTAAAACTTAATCTCAAATTTATGACTACAGAGTATTTTAGAGTTTCAAAGTACATTTAAATAACTCAATCCTTGCTCAGTTGATTAAGTGTCCAGCTCTTGATCTCTGCTCAGATCATGATCTCACAGTTCGTGAGCTTGAGCCCCACTCGATTCTATCTCTCCCTCCTTCTATCCCTCCCCCGTACTCTCTCTAACTTTCCTCAAAATAAATCAACTCTAAATAAATAAATAATCTTTATGAAGATACAGGACACACCAAAATAAATCATTTCTGTCTGACTAAAGGAATCTCCCAATTAGCAAATATCTTTAGGGGGAAAATAAAAGAATGAAGAAAATGAGAGGAGCACCTGGGTGGCTCAGTCGGTTAAGCATCTGACTTCAGCTCAGGTCATGATTTTAAGGTTCATGAGTTCGAGCCCCACATCTGTTTGTGCTGATAGCTCAGAGCCTGGAGCCCGCTTCAGATTCTGTGTCTCCCTCTCTCTCTGCCCCTTACCCACTCATGTCCTGTGTGTGTGTGTGAGTGTGTGTGTGTGTGTGTGTGTGTGTGTGTGTGTCTCAAAAGATAAACATTTTTTAAAAATAAAAAAAAAGAATGAAGAAAATGAAACAGAACGTCATAGAAATATGGAATACCATTAAGTGCACCAACATACATGTAATAGGAGTGCCAGATGGCAAGGAAGTTGGGGGGAGGGTGCAGAAAAAATATCTGAGGAAATAGTAGCTGAAATATTTCAAATTTGGTAAGCTTTATCTGGATGCAGCCCAGGTGTCCACTGATAGATGAATGGATAAAGATGTGAGGGGTGTGTGTGTGTGTGTGTGTGTGTGTGTGTGTGTGTGTGTTTACTAAATTTTTTCAGACTTTTGACAAAAAATAGATCATTCAAATCTTATACAAAATTTTCAAGGAAAAAAAGAATCCCTGTCACCTTATCATATGAAAATAATATAAATAGTATTGATATTAGAAATAAAATGAAATCTAATATGAAAAATAAAATTAAAGGTCAGTATCACTCACAGACATAGAAAAATGCTAAACAAAACATAATAACTAGGATCTTGGCTTTGTCTCAGGAGTAAAAAAATTGCTTTAACTTAAGAAGCTGTAAGTGTCATTTACAACATTAGCGGGGGAGGTAAAATCATATAGTCATTCCAATTAATATGGAAAATGCATTTGATACGATCCAATACCCAACCATGATTTAAAAATTTTTTCAGCAAACTAGGAATGTTTATAAAAAAACATTTTTTTACATTTATTTATTTTTGAGAGAGACAGAGCACAAGCAGGGAAGGGACAGAGAGAGAATGAGACAGAATCCAAAGCAGGCCCCAGGCTCTGAGCTGTCAGCACAGAGTCCGACATGGGGCTCGAACTCACAAGTGATGAGATCATGACCTGAGCCGGACAGTCAGATGCTTAACCGACTGAGCCACCCAGTCGTGAAACCTAGGAATGTTTAACCTGATGAATGATACCTACCAAAAGGCCCTCCAGCAAGCATCGTTCTTAATTATAAAATTCTGAAGACATGTTATACAGAAAATGGATAAGCATGCCCAGTGTCACTAGCTTCTCTTCAGCATTGTGCCGAAGGTCCTAAATTGCAGTCGGAAAAGATAAATAATAATAATCATTTAAAAAAACATAAGGGTTAGGAAGGTTGAAGCAAGTTGTCATTATGCATAGAGGAAATGATTGCATAAAACTTCATAAAAATTGTTACAAATACTTTTAGTAAGATTGAGGAATTAAAAAATTTTTCTATGTAAAAGTCCAGTTGTATTTCTTTACACCAGCAAGACAGCAATGACAAAAAAAAACCCCATTTGCTTACATTAACCCATTTAAGCAAAATCATGTGATATAGGCATAGATCTAACAAAACATGTTCAAGAACCACGTGGGGAAAACCTTATAATAAAATTGGAGTAAGGACCCTGCCAAGGAAAGGTCGATCTATGTGTGCCAGCCACTGTGCTAAGTCCTGGGTCACTGTTTTCATGCTCACCATACGCCTCTCAATTAGGATCCCTTATTCTCGTGTTAAAAAGAGTAAATTCAAGTTCATACAGCAGTTAACGTTTTTAAGGTCCCAGAGTCACTAACGTGGTGTTTCTATCCTCCCTGGGAAGCCATTTGTGTTCCCCTAAGCTTTGATGTGATAGATATATAGGGAACATCTTTGGTGATTCAGGAAAAACGAGTTGAACAGGGGGCCCTTTCCTGCCCAGACCTGTCACACTAGCACTGATTTTGGGAGATGGTATCTGCCCGGCAGGAAGCGGCAACAAGGGGCGGGGCTGCCTGGGTGCCGCCGACAAGCTGGCTCTGGCTGGGCTGTTGAAGGCGCAGTTCCAGTCCGTCTGGACTGCTGAGCGCAGGGACCCCACCTGAGCCTGAGCCTCAGCAGAGCGAGCAGGACACGCCGGGAGAGCGTGGATGGGCAGACGGGAAGGAAGAACGGGGGAAGGAAAGTATTAATAACTCTTTCGGGCAGAAGAATGCGAGCACCGTTCCGGGGATATTTGAGATAAAGCGAAATGCCCGGACAGGTTTAGGGAAAAGGTCTTAGCTAATTCCTCTCCTCTCCTCAACACAAGCAGATCCGTGGAGATCTTGATATTCGTCTTGACTTTTGCATATATTAACAAGCAGTAATGCTTTCAGAACAGCGCCGGCCGCGCGAGTACAGCCAAGCAGGCATTAGTTGATCGGGTGGAGGACCACTTGCACCGGAAGTCTAGGGCTTCCTCCGCAAGAAATGGAGCCTGACTGCGCAGTGCTCCGCCTGAGGCTCCCCAGTGAGACAGAGACCAGAGAGGCAAGGCGGGGGGCGGGCACTTACAGGAGGATCGGCCTCTGAGGGGAAACATTGAAGCACTTGCCTCCCAAAGCTTATGATGCAGAAAGTTTGGACAGAAAAAGACATTATAAATTCAACACAAAAATGTATACTTCCATCCTTGCTTTCACATAGCATACTGCTTGAAATAGGACACTATTATGAAAGAGTGATCTTGTGTTCTTTCCCACTTGGGTCTCAGATTAAAGTCATATGGCATCAAACAGTTAATAAAATTGTTTTCAAGTGATTTAAGAGTATTTCTTTTTCATTTCATTACATTAGCAGCCTTAAAAATAATTTAGCATAAATTCCTTACATTCTGATCTTAATATACTAATATGATTCTTGTCAAACATTTAAAAGTATCTTTTGAAAGTTGCAGAATTGATTAAGTCCTTCTAGATACGATTTATGTTTATTTTAAATCGTTTGACTTAGCAGTAGGAGAAATTATTGTCTCTATAAAGATTGGGGTGAGATGTTGTGGAGTTGAGGGTCAGCATGCAGTTTGCCGTGAGCTAATTCCTTATCTCCTTCTTGGTGCTTGCTGCAGACTAGAATGCTAGGTGCTCTGAGGTGCTGTCTCCGGTTCCACTGCACAGAATTAATCTCTCTTCCCCACTGGTACAGCTTGTTACTGTTACGTGACATTGTGGCACAAAAATACCAAACCAAGTGCCTTGCGTTTAAGACCTGATTCAGTGATCTCCATACGGTCTTGGCTAGGTTTTTTAAAAACAGTCTAAGCCTCACTTTACTCATCTATCAGTAATGCCTAGCTTCCTCGGTTGGAGGATTAAACAGACAATATGACAATGCTGTAATCAGCCATAATACATTATATTAGTGTTAGGTGTTAATGTTGTTCACTTATATTTTTATCTGACTCCTTTCCTCCTTACATATCCTGCAAAGTATAAGCTCAGTGAGCTTCAGATGCATGCACTGGTGACTGAATAAGTGAACGAATATTTCTGCCAACACTGTACACAGTGAGGATGATGTGAGTTTGCTGTTTATGTGTTCACACCACAGCCTCATTCCGTCTCTCAAGCATGGAAAGAGTTTTTATTGAGAGCCTGCTCAGATAAAGAACACGGGAGCATTTTCAACCCTAATGTTTTCAGGGTGGAATTAATAGTTTGCATGTAGTTCCTTATAATGGAGAGGATTTCATGAAAAAGGTAAGATTTTAAGTTTTGTTTCATGAAACATTAATAATGTGTTTCCTTTTTAAAAATATCCAAATATATTTATAATTTCATACCCTGAGAGTTATCTCTAAGAGTAAGTGGTTTTCAGGGGTGCCTCGTGGCTCAGTTGGCTAAGTGTCGGACTCTTGATCTTAGTTCAGGTCTTGATCTCAGGGTCATGAGTGCAAGCCCTACGTTGGGCTCCATGCTGGCCATGCAGCCTATTTTTTAAAAAAGTACACAGAGAAGTCAAATTAAATAGAAAGAGAGAGAGAGAGAGAGATAATGTATGTAGGTAGATAGGTGGTTTTCAGTATTGAAGATGCACAAGAAAACATGTCCTTAAATTATTTCAGTTTTCCTTTGAAAGTTCATGTATAATGACAAGGGGAAATGCCTCTTTGCAAAGCATAATATTTTTCTAATGGATTCTTAAGGATTTGATTCTTTCTCACTGTTTGCCTGTTGTTAGCACAATGAGTTAGAACTGTAGCAATGTCCAGAGATACCAGTCTTTTCCCCATAATTATCCTATGTTTATCCAGTAGAATTTTCTTCAAGTTGTCTCCTATTCCCTTTTTTTCCTTTAAACAACTTTTTAAAGGTATAATTTATATGCAACACAGTTCACCTACATACAATAGAATGCACCTGTTTAAGTGTATAGTTCAATGGGTTTTGACAAATACATCTACCATGGAGATTCACTTCACAGTGAAGACATAGACTTATTTCCGTCGCCCCCAGAAGTTTCCTTGTGCCTGTGCTGTCAGTCCTCCTGGCCCCAGTTCTGGGCAACTACAGATCTCTTTGCTTTTACTTCAGAGTCACTTTGCCTTCTCTGTAATTTGATATAAACTGCTTTTTATGTTTTTTCCACTCAGCACAGTGTTTTCAAGTAATTTGTTCCTTTTCTCTGCTGAGTAGTAGTTCCTTATAAAGATACATCACAATGTATTTACCCATTCAACTGTTGTCTTGTTTCCAGTTTGGGCTGTTATTTAATGAAGCTACCGTAGACATATGTCTGTGATTTTTTGTGTAGATATATTATTTTATTTCTTTTGGGAAACTCCTAGAGTAGAATGACTAGCCGTGTGTTAAGTATATACCTAACTTTATTAGAAACGGCCAAAGTTTTTTCTAAAGTGGCTTTAACATAAACATTTCCACCTAAAATCTGATCATTTTAATTCTTTCAGGTCCTCAACAATACTTCATACCATCAACCTTTTTCTTATTTCACCCTTTCCAGTGTAGGTACAGTGGTATCTCATTGTGGTTTTAAGTTGCACTTGCCCTATGACTAGTGGGGTTGTGCATCTTTTTATGTGTTTACTGGCCACATGTGTATACTCTTTGATGAAGTGTTTAGTCGCATATTTTGTCCATTTTGTTTTATATTGAAGAGAGATTCACGTGATATAAAACTTACAGTCTTCTACAATCACTGCTTCCTTCTGATGGAACATTCTCGTCAGCCCAAAGGGAAATCCCATACGTATAAACCAGTTACTCCCTGTCCTGCCTCCTCCTGCCCACTGGCGACCACCGTTCTGTCTCTATGGATTTAACTCTTATAGATTTCATAGAAATGGAATTCGTGATATTATTTTGTATCTGTTTTAATGTTTATTCTTGAGAGAGAGAGAGAGCATGAGCAGGGTAGGAGCGGAGAGAGAGGGGACAGAAAATCTGAAGCAGACTCTGTGCTGACAGCACTGAGCCCAAATACAGGGCTCAAACTCACAAATGTGAGACCGTGACCTGAGCCAAAGTTAGACATCTAACCGACTGAGCCACGCAGGAGCCTCATGATATTTTGTATCTTTAACCCATTTTTTTACTAGATTGTCTTCTTTTTATATTTCTTGTAATCCTAGAATATTATTATTTTATTACTATCAATAATGAGCTCTGTAGTTCTTTATGTAATCTAGACACAAGCCCTTTGGCAGCTTAGGGCTTGTGGTTTGCCTATTCCTTTTCTTATCGGTGTCCTTTGAAGAGCAGAAGTTTTAACTTTGGTAATGTCAAAATAATTTTTTTCTTTTATAATATGTGTTTTTGTGTCCTAAGTGAGAGGTATTTGCCTACTCCAAAGTCACGACGATTTTTTCTCCGGTTTTAGTTTTTATATTTGGGTATATGATCCATTTTGAGTTAATTTTTTTATATGATGTGAGAAGTAACAGTTAAGGATCTTTTCTCCTTGCATATCCAATTTTCCTACTACCGCTGGTAACAGATAAAAAGGACTGAAAAAAAAAAATACCGACTAGCTGCCAGTCTGTCCAGAAAGTGATCAGGCCCTCCCCCTCCTCTACACCGTCGAGTGCCCGCTCCTCCCTTACCCGGGGGTGCCAACACACACACAAGTCTTTTCGGAGGAATTTTCTCATCAAGAGGAGATATAACGATACTAACATCTGAGATTCCCCCAACTAAATGGCCCAGCTCATTTAACGCGTGGTTGATGAGTTCCTCCTCCTACCCATTTTGGACTCCAGGAAGCTTGCTAGAGCTGGTCTAAAATAGGAACAGATAGCAGAGGCCTTAACTGAAGTTACAGATATCACAACCAGAAAACAAAAAAGAATACTGTCAAGGGGAGAGAAAACATCTTTTAGAGCTTAAAAGAGAACTTTTAGAAGTTAAACCTGAAAAGTAGAAATTATGAAAGACAACGTTGAGGAAACTTCCAGAAAGAAATGGAAAATAAGAGAGAAAGATTAAGAAAAGTAAAGAACTAGTCCAGGATGTCTAATAACCAGAATGGAAGAAGAGAAGTGAAGTACCAATGAGATGACTCAGAGGAGACATGATCCCACGGTGAAGGGCTCAGTGAGGGTACCGCTCACTCCATGCATGGGGACAGATGTGCCCTGAGGAAGGTCACTATGCCGTGTCAGCACCCTGGGAAGTAGAACAGAGCGTAGCTCCTATACAGAAAGGAGGAAGACAAAAGCAGGATTGGACTTGGAATGGAAAAATTATTTCCAATCTAGAAATGTATACTCAGCCAAACTACCCGTAAAGTTTGAGGATAGTTTATTGAAAATTTCATGAATGGTTTAAAAAATTTTAGCTCCCATGCCCCTCTTTCAGGAAGCTAGAAGATGTGACCTACTAACTTATAGTCAATAAAAAAGGAAGACAATGAAGGGCGCCTGGGTGCCTCAGTTGGCTAAGCATCTGACTTCGAGTCAGTTCATGATCTCACGGTCTGTGAGCTCGAGCCCCGCCGTCAGGCTCTGTGCTGATTGCTTAGAACCTGGAGCCTTCTTTGGATTCTGTGTCTCCCCCCCTCTCTCTGCCCCTTTTCCACTCTCACTCTGTCTGTCTTTCTCTTAAAAATAAATGAACATTGGGACACCTGGGTGGCTCAGTCAGTTAAGCGTCCGACTTTTGCTCAGGTCATGATCTCAAAGTCCATGGGTTCAAGCCCTGCATTGGGCTCTGTGCTGACAGCTCAGAGCCTGGAGCCTGTTTCGGATTCTGTGTCTCCCTCTCTCTCTGCCCCTCTCCAGCTCCCTCTCTGTCTCTGTCTCTCAAAATAAAGACATAAAAAAAACTTAAAAAAATGAATATTAAAACCATTTATTAAGAAGGAAGATATGAGATAATGGAAAATTAGGAGATTGAACATACTAGAGCAGTGAGGGAAATCCCCCAGATTTTCTGACAGGAGATTCCAGGGTAACGGCTGTGCCACAGGTCGATCGATGCTAACCAGCCGAGACTGGAGCGGAACAGGGGCTCCAGGAGAGCCCTTTCAAGAGCACCTGTACCGTTCAGCGCCCTGAAGGAACATTTTGGTAATTGACAGAGGTATAGAACTTATGATCAGTACAGAGCAAAGTAACTTACAGAGGCACCTGGATGACTCAGTCGGTGAAGCCTCTGACTTCAACCCAGGTCATGATCTTGCTGTCTGTGAGTTTGAGCCCCACATCAGGCCCTGTGCTAACAGCTCAAGAGTTTGGAGCCTGCTTTGGATTCTGTGTCTCCTTCTCTCTCTTCCACTTCCCTTTCACCCTCTGTCTCTCTCTTTCTCAAAAATAAATGAACATTAAAAAATTTTTTTTAAGAAAACTAATTTAAAGATCTATATAGAAAAGGAGGGGTGCCTTGGTGGGTCAGTCAGTTAAGCTTCCAACTTCTACTCAGGTCGTGATCTCCCAGCTCGTGACTTGGAGCTCCGTGTCGGGCTGTATGCGGACAGCTTAGAACCTGGAGCCTTCTTCGGATTCTGTCTCTCTGTCTCTCTGCCTCTCCCCCGCTTTCCCTCTGTGTGTGTGTGTGTGTCTAAATAAATGAGCATTAAAAAAATCTATATAGAAAAGGGAAAGTGATCATGTTTTATTATATATAAGGCTACAAATTCCCTAAAGCATCATTATAATCCGTAAGTTTGGGCATCTGGCATTTTTATCCTATAGTTCAAAATACTGTCTCTTTTCTACTGTGATTTCATATTTGACCTATGAGTTGAAAAGGATGCTGTGAAATTTCCAAATGGAGGATTTTTAAAAATACCCATTTTTGCTTGGTTTTCCTTTTAGTTATATTGTAGGCAGACAGTGTGTCCCGTATAATACTAATTCCTTGAAAATCATTCAGACCTGTCTTTGGCCCGTTGGTCACATTTTATAAATGTCTGTGTGCTTCAGAATGCACTTTCTGTGATTGCGGGCAGTTTTTCTGATTGCCTATCCAGCAAATCACACTTTTTAGGTATATGCAAGTTTTCCAAATCTTTACTATTTTTCCCCTCAGATTGACTCAATTCTTGGCAGAGGTATGCTGAAATTTCCCACAATGGTGTTGGATTTGTTCACTTCTCTCTATAGCTATGTCGCTTTACAGATTTTGAGGCTGAGACCATAAAGATTTAGAAATATGTGTCTTCCAGTAAATTAAGTTTTTTAATCAATATTAGTGACCTCTTTATCCTTACTAATGCTGTCTGTCCTCGAATCTACTTAGTTACGTCTCAGAGCCACTTTCTCAGTTTCTTTTGGTTAATATTTACCTGAAACATTTTTTTTCACACTTTGAACCTTTCTCTGTTTTGGAAGGTTTCCTGTTAACATTTTTTTTTCTTTTTTTCTTCAAACTGAACATGACATATGCTGCCTTTTAATTGACAAATTTAAATCATTTTTATTCCATTTCTAATATACGTAGACTTGTGTCTACCATTATACTTATTACCTGACATTTTCCTACCTTTTTCTTGTGTGTGCTTTTTCTTTGCATTGTCTTGGGGTGTGTTGCCATTTATTTTGTTGTTGTTGCTGTGGTTTTGGTCTATATTTCTAATTCCATTTTTTTTCCGCCTAGCAATTTGAAATTTATACATCCTATTTCTTTTCTTTTGCTGGTTATCCTTGAATTTTTACCAGATGTAAATATGTAGTGAAATCTGGAGTTAATATTTTAATCCTGTTATGAGTGATACGAGCGCTTGGAAACACTTGAACTGCATCACCCAGTATGCCCTGTTTGCTCTCCACTTCTAGTTTTTCACTCCCCCCATATGAATTGATATTGTTGCTGGTATGATTTTATCCTACTGTGTTTGTTTTGTTTATATTGTTGCTCAGTGGTCCTTGTATCTTAGACCTTTTTTCAGAATAATGTCCTTCCTGAATTACACAATTTAGAAATTATTTTAGTAACTAGTAAATATTTCAGGCTCTGTGGGTGGAAAATGTAGTGAGTGTGTCTTTATCTAAAATTGCCTTTATTTTACCATCATTCTTAAAAGATGGTTTTATGGGTACACAGTTTTGAGATGGCTTCCAGAATTCTGAAAACAGTTCACTGTATCTGGTTTCATTCCTTGTTCTTGAGGAGGCTAGTGTAAATGAAATTTCATTCCTTTGCATACAGTCTGTCTTTTCACCCTTTTTGCTTTTAGAATCTTCTCATTGTGTCTTGATATTCTCTAGTTTTCTTACAGCATGTGTCCTAGGATGGCTTTCCTTTTAGTTGTCCCGCTGGGTACTTGTTTTTCTTCCTGGATCTTCGGATTCATTTCTTACATCAGTTGCAGAAAAAATTCCCAGTTACTAAATCTCTAAATTATTGCTTCTCCTTCTTCTCTTTTGTTCTTCTGAAATTTCTATTAGACAAATGTTAGACTTTCTCATTCTATCCTCTGTACTTCCCTTTTCCCTCATGTTTTTGATCTCAGCTTTCAACACACATTCCAGGTAATTTATTCAACTTTGTGACCCAGTGCACACATCCATAGTCTGCAGGTACATGTGACCATTTGTTTATACCTATTTAATAACATTTTTATTTCAGTAAGTGGAGTGTTTCCTTTTTGAAAGTTCTAATTTCATTCTCCATACCTGCCAAGTTATATTATACAGTTTTATGTCTTGTATTTATATCTTTGTGATTTTCCTTTTTTAAAATAATTATCCCATATTTCATATCATTTAATTCTAATATGTCAAGTCCTCAAGAGGTCTGTTTTTTTTTTCTCTTCCTACATAGTAATTTGTTTCCTACAAGGTGATTTTTATTCGAGTGTATATTTATTTACCCCATGAGAACTAATGATCAAATTAAGGGTGGTTTTCTTCACACAAAATTTCCATTTGCCTCTTTTGTGAACCCAGGGGGCCCTGTGGACCCGGGAGGGGAGACTTAATCTGAAGTCTAGTTTCTAAGCATTGTTTCAAGTTCATTGCTTCAGATTTAGCATTCCTTTGTTCTTTCCCAACATGCATACCCTCATCTTTAAAATAGTTTTGTTCCTCACACTCTATTTGGTGGTGTTATTTGCTGCCTAAATTTTTTTCCAGGCTTCAGTAAATATTTTCTGAGAATGTGTCATATCATAATAAGGAAGACTTCTTACCTGAATTATGAAGTGAGAGGATTGGAAATTCAGTGATAAATAGGCTTTTATAGGGACGCCTGGGTGACTCAATCGGTTGAACATCTGACTCTTGATTTCAGCTCCAGTCATGATCCCGGGGTCATGGGATTGAGCTCCAGGTCGCGCTGTATGCTGAGCGTGGAACCTGCTTAAGATTCTCTCTCTCTCTCTCTCTCTCTCTCTCTCTCTCTCTCTCTCTCTCTCTCTCTCTCTCCCCCCCCTTTCTCATTCTCCCTCAGCCCCCCTCCCCTACTCACTCTTCTCTCTCTATATAGATGCTTCTATATATATATAAAGAAAAGGAAAGAAAAGTTTTATAAGTATTGCCCTTTGAACTTGAAAGCTGGGGGAAATCACATCATGCCCCTGGACACCCACCATGTCTGTGTTGCTGCCAGCAGACACCAGTTTTTATCCTGCTGGGATGTGCATGTGTGACATGTACCTTCTCAGAGAAAGCCCCTCACTGTTGTTCTCATTGTAATGTTAACACTGAAGGTTTGTTCTGTGTTGAGCATCCATGCAAAATATAAACGTTTCCTGTTATAAAATGGGGAAGAAGGATACTCTTGTTTGGGCACTGGCAATATATTTTATTTGAAAGGACGGTCTTCTTAGTGTCCTTATAAACCACATTTGGCTTAGGGTTTAGTTTTATGCCAAAAGAGAAATCTGTTTCTTCCCATACGGGGTGGATAGTGACCCAAACACCTGTAAGCACAAATCTAAGAGCACACGTTGGAATTCAACTTCACTTACCCTGACCTATCCATTCATGAAGATTATTTCAGTGGATTTCTAGTGATGAAGAAGAAAATCTTGTTCTCTGTAGTGAATTAAAAACTATCTCCTAAACAATGTGAATACTCTCTTGTAGACTCTGCCTTCTCGTGCAAGATGCCTATGGCATGTTCAGTGAAGTGCACTGTGAGGGCACCGGCCTCGAAGACCAACAGTTGGAAGGGAAACCCTGCAGCCTGATGGGAATGAAGGTTCTGCAGAAGGCCACCAGAGGAAGGTGAGAACATCTGTAATAGCATCCAGTTTGCCGCAAGGACTGGTCCTTTAATTAGATAATAAACTGGGATCCTAGAGTTGAATAAAGCCCATAAAATACTTCCAGGGGGAAAAGTTATAATTAGCAATAAAAACAATTATGCAGGTTTAGTGATATCTAATTTTATTAAAAATTAAGAAAATAGGGGCGCCTGGGTGGCTCAGTCAGTTGAGCGTCTGGCTTCAGCTCAGGTCATGATCTCACAGTCCGTGGGTTCGAGCCCCGTGCCAGGCTCTGAGCTGACAGCTTCAGATTCTGTCTCCCTCTCTCTCAGACCCTCCCCTGCTCATGCTATCTCTCTCTGTCTCTCTTTCTCAACAATAAAATAAAACATTAAAAAAAGGTTTTTTTTAATTAAGAAAATACAAAATGTTATGTATTTGTGTTTTAATCCTAAAGATTTATTTTCTGTATGTCTTACTAATTAAAAACTAAAACAGCTTCAACATGAGTCTGTTTATGTAAATGAAAATATAATTTACTGTACAGGTAGTTTATAAGCTTTAACAAAACTCTTACGTTGTCACATCTTTTTGCTTTCCATAGTAAGAAAGGTTTGTCTCTGTTAAGTTCATGGTTCATCACCTTAAAATGTGGTTTTGGAGGGGCGCCTGGGTGGCTCAGTTGGTTAAACGTCCAGCTTCGGCTCAGATCATGATCTCACGGTTCGTGGGTTTGAGCCCCTCGTCCGGCTCTGTGCTGACAGCTGGCTCAGAGCCGGGAGCCTGTCTTCAGAGTCTGTGTCTCCCTCTCTCTCTGACCCTCCCCTGCTCACGCTGTCTCTCTCTGTCTCTCAAAAACAAATAAGACATTTAAAAAATATTTTAAATGTGGTTTTGGATAAGCAAGGTAGAATGGTACATAGATCTGGGCCAAACTGTGGCTATTCCATCTCTAGTAATCATCTGAAATCTATAGGGAAAAGAAGAACATTTTTAATCATACTATTCAATCATATAGAGAATTAGTATATAAAAGTAAATTTGGGATTTTCTCTATTTTATTATAATCTCTTTCCTTGAATTGTGTGTTATTTTGACTCTTTTGATGTTAATTTTTTATCTGATTATAGTAACATCTGAGCTTATACCAGTATCTGAGAGAGAGAAAAAACCTTTATCAGTATATGATGTTCTGATTTTAAAGCAGTTTTTGATAGTATCCTCCTCTGGTTTGCCTAATGAACATTTGAGCAGTGGTCATTCTAAATTGTGGGCTGTGGGGGCACCTGTGTGCCTCAGTTGGTTAAACGTCCAACTCTTGATTTTGGCTCAGGTCATCATCTCCCAATTGTGACATGAAGCCCCTTGTTGGGCTCTGTTCTCACCATGCAGAGCCTGCTTGGGATTCTCTCTGTCACCCTCTCTGCCCCTCCCTTACTCGTGTGTGCTTGCTCTCAAAATAGATAAATAACATTTTTTTTTAAAATAACTAAATTGTGAGCAGTCCGCATTCCCATGGGCCACAGCTCCGTGTGTCGTCTGGCTTTCAAATGTTACTGTGCAGGGGAGTGACAGCTCTGCCCAAGAGCTTGTTTTTCTAAAAGACATGCATCTCATAGAAAGATCCTCTGTGAGCCCAGGTTAGACGGACACAAGAACGTTTTATGGATCCATGAAGATTTATCTTACAACAAATGCTTCCTTTCGTTGACCAAAGGGCAGCTGTATTATAATGCAATTTCCATATGGGCGGGGGGCGGTGCCCATTTGGAAAGCAAATCTACGTGTGTGAAAAGTTGGATTGGGTCACATGGACCTTGTCTTTATTAAGGTTGAAGCTCATTTGAGTCCTAAGTTTGAGAACTGCAAGCACCTGGAAGATTGTAGTGACAGTGAATGGTACGGCTGCCTTGATGCCCGGACCTGACAGCGTTAGCGCTGTGGGGGCCGCGGGAGGTCGTCTTCCTTGACGTCACCTCTACCCACTGGGTCCCCGCCTGAGCACAGCGGGAGACAGGGGGCTCCCCATCACAGGCCACGCTCAGCCGCCAGGTTTCCTGGTACCATCGGCCGGACCGAGGCTGCTTGCGAGGCCGACGTGTCGCCGGAGGCTGTCGGGCACCTGGCTTCTCCCGTCGTTCTGCGGGTGACCGACTCTGGGGTTCCGGCCCTGGGCGCTGCCTGCCCTCTTACCACACCCTCTGCCGTGCGGCCAGGGTTTCAGAGGCTGCTTTGGGGGGCTTGCTGGGAGCCTCACCGCACCTGCAGCGTCCCCGTCGGAAAGGCTCTTCCTCGGGAAATACGCGGTGAATTGCACAGAATTCATTCACAGATTTTTGTACCCACCATTTTTAAGTTAATGACTGAATATTTGATTTTTTTTAGGTTGGGATAAATTTCTTACTTTTATTTTGACACGCAGCTATCCAAATAAATGTTTAGATTGTCTTTTGTTCTTTTAGAAGCTGTATTTCTTCAAAACAAGTTATTAGATCATTTAGCAATGCTGGATGTTATCACTGCCTATTGGTGATATCACGCATTGCCAGTCATCCATCTATGGCCCAGTCAACACAAATTGTCTCTTTTATTCTTCCCCAAATTACTATGTTTCCTAGCAACTCTCACAAACTCTAACAAAATATATTTCTCATAAACCTTAACAAAATATGTTTCTTTCCCCAAATTTAAGCTAACATGATTAATTATAATTATATAATTCCAGCATCAAATACAGAAAATAACTTTTTTGCCAGTTGGAAAATAGTTGTATGTTTGGACAAAGTCAGGAAGTCTTTGAGATCTTAGCTACCAGGTTTCATGTAATCCACACTTTAGTGAGGGGAAATCGCTGCTCCCCTGGAGGGCTGTGCAGCGGGCCGGTGGCCTCAGAGCTGTCCGGACAGCCGCGCCGCTGGGCCGGTATGGGGGACACTGCTCTGTCCCCCTGCATCGCCGGAAGGCTTGCAGAAAACACACAACTGTCATATGCTTCTTATTTCTCTGACATATTTGTGGGGGTATGTGCCCATACTGACTGCTTAAAGCCAAAAAAAAAAAAATCAGAAAAATAGACTGAATTTAAAGGGGGAAAAAACACCATTAAACAAAAACGCCACTTCGGAGGCATGTTCACTGAGCAGAATGTGGAGCTCCGCCTGTGCTCGCTTCCCTCCCGGAGGACTTCCGGCTCTTTCTCCTGGGGCTTTCTTCTCCTAAAACAGGTCCTCTGAGCTTTGTCTTCCCATGTGGCCTGTGCAGCAGCTTAGTAGGTCCAATAAACTGAAAAGTCACATGACCTTGATATCACAATTCTATGTATGAACTTCATCTTTTTTGTTGTTGATTATTACTTGTTTTTATTTTTATATGATAGGACAATACTGAAAGGGAAAATTCCTAAATTATATGTTAACCCTATAGATATGGAAAATATAGCTAGCTAAATTTTTTGTGGGGGAAGGAAGTTCTTTCATTTCAAAATCCTACTAGTATTTATGTCCCAACTTGTTAAAGCCCATTAAGCTCTCTGTGTCTAAAGTGACTAAGTTATCAGTGCTATTTGATTCAGATCTGTTGACTGGCCTTTAAGAGAAAATTTTATTGAAGAGTGCTTAGTCATCACTATTTACAGAAGACTCTACCTGAGTGCCCAGAATGACAAGCAGCTGGCATGATCTTAGACCTTGAATGGCATTCCATTGGACTGAATAGAAAGGCACAAGTATTGGAGCAGTTACTGTTTTAAGTGACTAGATCCTAACTGGCTGATCTCAGATTTCATGAAAGAAGTTAGTGAGAACACATCCTTTACACATCCTGACCGGCCAGAAAGAAAAATTCTCGTCAAATTGGTAAGATGTTATCTATGAGGACATACATATAGGATCAGGAGGGATGTTTGCAAATAGGAAATGAGAGGGTTTATTGAAGAGATAATTCGCTCATTTACTCCTTAGCTGTTTGGTGCCTCTTTGTGCTATGCCCCTGGCTGGTGACTGTAGCACTGAGCCTGTGCTGAACTTAGGATTTATCCTGAAGTAGAATATACTAAGGCATAAAGTCAGCTAGATAAAGCCTTAGGTCCTGTTATTAGGGATTCTGCATCGATCCAAGGGAAAATTAGGGCCTCTGTGAGATTTTGAGAGAAGAAAAGAAGAGGTAATAAACATGAAAGTGGAGTTAAGATTATCCTGCTGTTGCACCTGTCATGGATCTGAATGAGGGAGGGCTCGTGGTGGGACTGCAAGTGTAGAAACGTCTGTAGCCGTTGAGGGAAAGAGAACAAAGAACTCGTCAGGAACCAATCCTGAATTTCTGGTACCAGCAGGCATCTGTACGAGGAGTCTAAAATAGACCACTTCCTCCAAGAACGCATGGACCAGCAGGAGAGCCCGGGCTAACCCAACAGGCACTGATTGGTAGGTGCCTCGTACAGAACACTGCAGGCTAACAGCTGCCCCCTTTGCGGGGGGCTGGGAGGGCAGGTCAAGATCTAGGAACCCTGAAGACCACAGGACAGGCCTGGGGCTGAGGGCTAGACCGAGGAGGAGAGAAGACAGGCTCCGTTGTCTGAATACCCGTGTCCCTCCTTTGAGAGCCAGACCGAAGAGGAGAGCAGTGCTCTGTGGTCGGCTTTTGCGGTAGAGTACGGGGCGGGCACTGTGTGAGGGGGACAGTTCAGAACACGATCCAGTTAATAGTTGCTGTCTTAAGTTTTGTGTTTCATTTTGTTTTTTTGAGGGGGGTGCTCACGAGGGAGAGCATGAGCAGGGCGGGGTCACGGGGCAGAGAGAGGGTCCCGAGCGGGCTCCAAACTGCCTGTGCAGAGGCCCATGCGGGGCTTGATCCCATGAACCGCGAGATCATGACCTAAGCTGAAATGAGGAGTTGGACGCTTAAGGTTAACCAACTGAGCCACCCCGGCATCCCAATTAATAGTTATTGTTCAAAGCAACTTTTGTTTTCAAGGTAACAGATTAAGTACTGGTAAGTTTTATACCAGAAACCGTGCTTAGTCAGCATGCTCAAGTGCTAACCCCAGAGTCAGAATACAAAAGTCCTTGCAAGGCCCCGTGACGGTCCCCAGCCAGCTGCCCTTGTGCCTTCCCACCGCTCATGCACGCACCATGCCCTAAGCTCAGCGTGCTGTGCTTTGCTCCTGGCCTCTCCCTCGTGGGCCAGCCTTCAGGTGCTGCCTCATGGAGATTCCTGGCACCTGTTCCCAGCACGGCCTCCTCTGTCTCCTGAGCAGTCACGGCTGGGTCGCCTCCTCCAGCAAGGCGCCCAGTGGTCATCGTGATACTTCAGTGCCCGTGAGGTGTCCCTGCAGACCTGTGTCCCAGCTGAGAGAATACATACACTCTGATGCAAATAAGAGTGACATCAGAGGCATCCGTTTGAATCTGTCCATTTATTTAGTGATAATATGCAAACGTCAGCATTTACAGGAGGAGTCTTAGCCGGCTCTCCCAAGCTGGTCCGCAGCATGTGCCTGGCTCTGAGTCCCACCAAGACGTCGTCTGGGGCACTGTTACACTCCTCTGCATGGTGTAGACGTCGGCAGAAGTTGACTTCAGGTAAAGTGCCTGGTAGCTGGTATTTCACACTGGTCTGCCAGCTAGGCTCTGTCAGGGCAGGCGCTGTTTCTTGCTCATTTCCTGGCACGTGATAGGTTCAAAATATTTGTGAAATGGACATTAGTTGTTTGCTTGGGTTTATCTTAGAATTTTCCTAAACAAGATTCGGATACATATTTTTGTACATATAAGTGGTAATTATTGGAGCTCCATTTTAGCAGGAAAAATGCAGACCATTTGGTCCCAAGACTGGGCGCGCAGTACAGGTGAGGATCATGCTCTCTGTGAGCCCTGGACCCAGACCTCTGGTTTCCTCACGAAGTCAAAGGAGACCTGCATGGGTTGTGCTGCGAAAACACTGTGTCAAGGATGGGGGGAGTGTGAATGTCCATTACTTACTCTTTCACGGGAAAAAGTTTTCCATGTTTGGCCCTTTCATTCTCCTGTCCTGTCTGGTCCTCACAGGGTCAGTGAGGGAGAAGACTCTGGCCTCGCCCCCATCTTAGACGTGAGGATGGTTGGCCCAGAACCACACCGTGGGCCGGGCCCCGCTCCAGGGTGCTGGGACTTGGGGCCGCGGGCAGCAGGCTGTGCAGGCTCCCGTGGAGACCCTGGCCTTCGCCCCGCTGGGTGTGACGGAGAGTGTGCGCAAGTGCAGAGAAAGGGAATCATTGGGAATTAGTGATGCAAGTCAACTGGGTTGGGTTAGGTTCTTACTGAGGAACCATTTCAGAGGCTCCTCTCACAGGAAATGTGTGGTGGTCAGAGCTGTCTTTGGGTAAGAAGCTTCAGTAACCTCCTTCCTTTGATTTTCCCTCTTCAAAAAGGCCACCCCTTTAAAGAGCCACACTCTTCCCTTGAGGTTTGAGGTCCAGAATCTCTTTGTTAATTGCTGTGGTTGGAAACCCTCCTTTACAGGACATTATTAATCATTCTTCCATGACTTTGAAAAATAAAATTGCTCCTAGAGTTCACTTAAGTTTCTGAAAGGAGAACAAAGTATCAGTGGAAGAGAATGTACTTGACCAGTGATGCTCGAAAAAGCAAAAGAACGCTCCCCCTGGACAGACGCTGTGCTTAATCCAGGCCCTTCATCGGCTGGCAGGTGTGCTTATTGTCTTCTCTCTGCCAGTGTTTCTTAACATGGATATTTTAATTCAAAATTAAATGTTTCTAATTTCCTTTAAAGGGAGAGTATTTTTGGTCTCTACCTAACAACTGTACAGGGTAGCATGCAGGACAATAGGATAGGAAGTAGAAGTTCAAGTAAGCAAATCTCCTCAAGATGATACCCCCTTAAACTTGCCTTGGTTGTTAATATTGTGTATGTGTTGTGTCTTGTTCTGATGTATTTCTTTTTTTCCATTATTTCTTAGAGAATTTCGTGTATATCTGTGGGGCCTACATCCTCTCGTTTGGTCACCGAGTTGTTCTCTAATTTTGAGGGTCCCCAAATGGACATTCTGCATAGAGTGGAAAGAGGCTTCACTTGAACTTGGGACCCCTGGATTGTACTCCTGGCTGTGCTACCAGTACCGGGAGCCCTGGCCCCCGAAGCCTCTGAAAATGAGATGACTACACCCAACAACTTTCCAGCCTCTTTAAGTTTGAGATTATTGCTTTCCCTTTCAGGGTTAGGTCGGGAGGCTTTTATTTTGATCTTTGTACACAAAGATACTTTTTCCATTTGAACATCTTTTTCTTAAAAGAAATACTGAGCCTGTTGTTTAAACAATATTCTTACAGATTAATTTGCAAAGTTGCCATCTGCATGGTAGGTATGGAACGTACATCTTTGGCTGAACCTAATAAGCATAATGAACCTTGTAAAGTCTTCTACTAAAGTAAGGGTTCCAGTCATCTAGATTGCGATGTTCAGTGTAGAGTGCTTGGAAGGCCAAACAGGCTCTATAAAACCTTTCTCTGGAGTACAAACATTTCAGGAAGATGAAGTCTATCTTCCTAATGTTTGCTTTAATCACTTTATTTCTGAGCGTCTTTGTTACTGTGAACTGACAGTTATTTTTATTAGATTCTAACCAAAGATTAATAGAAATGATACCTTTTTATTTAGAGGAAAGATATTTTTTGAAACCTGAGGTTGCAATCCCAAATCACAGAAACCATGATTGGATTTATGGCCCTAAGACTTCCACTGTTGAATTGCTTCCTTATATATTTGGTTGTTTTGCTGTAATCACCTTAATTAATTCTGATACAAGGAGATCTTTATATACTTAATATCTTAATCTGGTTAAAATAGTTTTGGTACCATACATTGTGCATGAGAACAGTGAGAATAGTCAGGAAAAGCTGAAAAATTTAATCTTTCACTTATGAAGACCTACTTCCTCATTTTATTATAAGGAGGAGATGTGTGGAAATAAAGTAACCCACAGGGCGCCTGGGTGGCTCAGTCGGCTGAGTGTCCAACTCTTGATTACAGCTCAGGTCATGATCCCAGGGTCATGGGATCGAAACCTGTGTCAGGCTCTCTGATGAGCATGGAGCCTGCTTAAGATCCTCTCTCTCCCCCACCCTCTGCCCCTCTCCCCTGCTCACATGCTCTCTCTCTAAACAAACAAACAAACGTTTAGGGGCAGCTGCATGTCTCAGTGGGGTAAGTGTCTCATGATCTCAGGGTTCATGGGTTTGAGCCCCATGTTGTTGAGCCCCACGAACCCGCAGCCTACTTCAGATTCTGTGTCTCCCTCTCTCTCTGCCCCCTCCCCTGCTAACGCTCTGTGTCTGTCTCTCAAAATTGAATAAGCGTTAAAAATTTTTTTAAGTTTAAAAAGAAAGAAGGTAACTTGATAAATATCATGCACACAACCTTAGTTTATTTTTATCATCAGCTAAATAAGCATGACTACGCAGTGATTTAATTAAGAAAAATAAAAAATAAAAGCAGGAAGAGATTTATTGGCCCGGGCCAGGAGAGTATGGGACATAGGAGCAATACTAACATGCAAAAGCATACAGTTAAATGAAACTGAGATGCATGACGTATGAGGAGGAAGGATGAACAAGTGCGTGCTGGGTGTGTGGACAAACCTGGTGTCCCGGGGAGCAGTGAGCGTACAAAACAGTATGTATACTGTACACTGAGAGTTCAGAAAGGTTTGGTTGGAACCTATTTAAATAGTTTGGGACAAGAATGCTCCACGAGGATGCTGTGTCCTCCGCATTGCATCCCATTAGGAGGCGCACAGCGTCTAGTCAGTGACGGCAAGTCTGGGCCAGGGCGGAGCGGCCAGATTCCACTATCGCAAAGTCCTGTTTTCTTCACTCTGTGGGGTGAGACCCTAGCAGAAGAAACAAGTGCAAAGTCAGTGAAACAGAGGTGTGTGTGGTGTGTTTGAGAAATAGTAAAGAGAAAGATTTATTGTAGTGAAACCCTTGGTTT
This sequence comes from Suricata suricatta, assembly GCF_006229205.1. Classification (NCBI taxonomy): domain Eukaryota; kingdom Metazoa; phylum Chordata; class Mammalia; order Carnivora; family Herpestidae; genus Suricata; species Suricata suricatta. The sequence continues at coordinate 386,101 of NC_043714.1, forward strand.
AAGCGAGTATCTGAATATCATTTACCTACTGACAATTCTTTTTTTTTAATTGTTTTTTATTTATTTTTGAGAGACAGAGAGAGAGAGTGGGAGCAGGGGAGGGTCAGAGAGAGGGGGAAACACAGAATCTGAAGCAGGCTCCAGGCTCCGAGCTAGTTGTCAGCACGGAGCCCGACGCGGGGCTCGAACCCACTGACCGTGAGAGCCTGACCTGAGCCGAAGCCGGCCGCTTAACCAACTGAGCCACCCAGGCGCCCCATTGATAATTCTTTTACAACAAAAGTATATCAGAATCAATAACAGTTACTTGTCTAATGATTGAAATCATTTAATTAGAATTAATAAATAAGTAGCAAACAACTCTTGATATTGGACCCAGATCCTCTTGAAGCCCTTAGGCCATTTCTTTTGTAGACAGCGTCTTTGTGCTCTTGCCTCTGTGGGCCCACATCTGTCCCGTCTTCAGAAGACTGCCCTCAGCCACAGACACCACTTCGCCTGCGTGTGCAAGCAGCTGGAAGGATCTGAGACTTTGGGCGCCCCTTAGTTTAGTTTAGGTAACTGTTAGCCGATGAGTATTTATGAAAACCCAGTTCCTGTTCACGTTGGGACAAAATCTGAGCTATAACTCACACTCCAAAGCTCTTCTGTACCACCCGGCTAAGGCTAGAACTTCATGAGAAAGAAACAACCTAGATATCATCCCCAAAACACTACCCCGTGCAAACACAGAAGTTTAATCAGAAGCCTGGGTAATATTCCCCTGTATGTGTGTGTGTGTGTCTTCCTTATATGTTCATCTGTTGGTGGACACTTAGGTTGCTTGGATATCTTGCTTAGCGTCATTAATGCTGTAATAAACATAGGGATGCATATGTATTTTTTAATTAGTGTTTATGTTTTCTTTAGGTAAATACCCAGTAGTGGAATTATTAGTTCACATGGTATTTCTATTTTTAATTTTTGCAGAATCTCTACTTTGTCTTCCACAGTGGCTGCATCAGTTTACATTCCATCAGTGGTGCACAACGATTTCTTTCTAACCACACACTCGCCAACACGTGTTGTCTTGTGTGGTTGTTGTTTGCGACGCTCATAGCACTTTTATTTGTAATAACCAACAAATTGAAACAACAAGAATATTCCACAGGCGGATGGATAAGTCAATTGTGGTATATCCATAGAAAGGAATACTGCTTGGCAATAAAAGGAAATGAACTACTGATTGCACGGCAGTATTGATGAATCTTTTGTTTATATATAGTTTACTGTCAACTTGGTTGCCATATAACGCCCAGTGCTCTTCGCCACAAGCGCCCTCCTCCATGCCCGTCACCCCCCTGCCCCTTTTCTTTTTTATGTTAGCCATTCTGACAGATGTGCTATCTGATTGTAGTTCTGATTTGCATTTCCTTGATGATTTGTGATGTTGAGCATTTTTGCATGTGTTTGTTGGCCACCTGGATGCCTTCTTGGGAAAAATGTCTTTTCGGGTCTTCTGTCCACTTTTTACGTGGACTGTTTGGATTTTTTGGTGTTGAGTTGTATAACTTCTTTTGATATTTTTGGATCTTAGCCCCTTATTGGACATGTCATTTGCAGATATCTTCTCCCATTCCACGTGCTGCCTTTTGTCTTGTGCACAGTCCCTTCGCTGTGCAGAAGCTTTCTGTTTTGATGTGGCCCCACAGTTTTTCATTTTGTTTCCCTTGCCTCAGGCGACATATGGCCAATGGCAGAGAAGTTACTGCCTGTTTCTCGTCTAGCATTTTGATGGTTTCAAATCTTACATGTAGATCTTTAATCCATTTTGAGTTTATTTTTGTGTATGATGCTAGAAAGTGGTACAGTTTTATTCTTTTGAATGTCGCTGTTCAGCCCCATTTATTGAAGAGAATGTCTTTTCCCCATTGTATAGTCTTGCTTCCTTGGTCCTAGATTAACTGAGCATGTAAGCATGGGTTTGTTTCTAGGCTGTCTGTTTCCCTGTTCCATGTATGTGTTTCTGTGCTAGTACTACGCTGTTTTGACTGCCAGCTTTGTAGTGTATCTTAAAATCTGGGACTGTGATATCTCTGGCTTTGCTCTTCTTTCTCAAGATTGCTTAAAGGGTGAGATCTTTTCATTCATGACAACATGGATGGACCTATTATACTAAGTGAAATGAGTCAGACACAGAAAGACAAATACCGTATGATTTTACTCATTTGTGGAATCTAAAAATCAAAACAAATGAATGAACAAACTGACAGAAAGCAGAATCAGTCCTATAAAATACAAAGACCAAACTGATGGTTGCCGGAGGGAAAACAGGCGGGGAGGTGGGTAAAATTGGTAAACACGAGTGGAGGTACCGGCTTCCAGTTATATAGCGAATAAGTCATGGGAATAAAGGCACAGCACTGGCAGTGCACTAGGCAGTGATACTGTAATAGGGTCGTATGCTGACAAGTGTGTTGAGCACAGTGTCACATATAGAGAAAGTGAATCACTGTCTTTCACACCAGAAACTAATATAACGTTGAAGGTCAACTATATACACATTTTAAAAATAAATAAATAAATAAATAAATAAATAAATAAATAAATAAATAATCCCAGCCTTAAAAAAGAAAAAGAAATATAATTGGAAATAAAGGAAGTCATGTATTCCAAAGAATGAATGAAGTGGCAAACAAAAAGGGTTTTTGGTAAGTCAGAAATAAACTGTATAAAAAGAATGAGATGTTGACACATGCTATGATATGGATGAACCTTGAAAACATTCTGCTCGGTGAAAGAAGCTAGACACTAAAGGTCACATATTGTAAGATTCAGTTTATATGAAATGCCCAGAACAGACAAATCGCTGAGGACAGAAAGCAGACTGGTGACTGCCAGAAGCTGGGTAGAGGAGAGAATGGGGGCGACTGCTCACGGGTCTGGGGTCCGCTTTAGGGGAGATGAAAATGTTCTGGAACTAGATAGACGTGATGGTTGTACCACATTGGAACATACTAAATGTCCCTGAATCATGTAATTTAAAATGGTTACTTTTATGTTGTATGACTTTCACCTCAAGTTTTTTTGAGAGAGAGAGAGAGAGGGTGCAAGTGAGTGAGGAGCAGAGAGAGAGAGAGAAGCAGGGCTCATCCACTACAGGCTGGAGCTCAGCCAATGTGGCCCTCAGAGTCCTGAGTTCCAGATCCTGACCTGAGCCAGAGTCAGATGCTTAATGACTGAGCCACCCAGGCACTCACCTTAATTTTTAAAAAGGAAAAAAGAAAAATTAACTGATTGCCTAAAAAGTACTTACACTGAGTTATGAAAACGGGTACAAGGAGCATCTGGGTGGCTCTGTCAGGTTAAGCGTCTGACTCTTGATCATGAGTTCAAGCCCCATGTTGGGCTGCATTCTGGGCCTGAAGCCTTCTTTTAAAAACAGAAAAAGGAGAGAAGTGTCACAGATGTGTCCTAAGTCCGGTTGAAGAAAGTTTCTAAATGGAAGCTCTGAGCATAACCTGACATATCTCAAAAAGACACAACAAGGGAGGAGGGCTCAGAATACCAGTTAGTTCTCGCCGTTACTTTGGGGGACCTAGGACAAAGATTCGTGAAGGTGGCCTCTCTGAATCATTCATTACCTTTGTCTTTCAATTATTATCAGTGAAAGTGAAAACCAGGACATCGATTAGAGCATACATGTAAGCATACAAAGAGAAAAAAACAACAGATCGCACCAAGCCTTGGCGCACCCGCCAAGGTGATCACAGCAAGAGGATGAGCGACAACCACAAGCCACCTAAGAGGCTCTCTTTGTCTTCTTTCTTTCTTTCTTTTTATAGAGGGAGAGAGCGGGAGTGGGGGAGCGGGGCAGAGGGAGGGAATTTTAGGCAGACTCCATGTTCAGTGTGGAGCCCTACACAGGGCTTGATCCCACAACGCTGGGATCATGACCTGAGCCAAAATCAAGAGTTGGATACTCAACTGAATGACCCACGCAGGTGCCCCAAGATTCTCTTTGAACTGCACAGGCCAGGAATTAACCACGGTTAAGATTATTACCCTAATAGACTTTAGAAAATATATTCAATAAAAATAAATTCACGGGGTTGTCCATTAGACATAGATTCTGTTTTGACCCTAGATTTTTACATGTTTGTTCTTTTATTCATCCATTAACACACCAGCTTACTGTGGACACCTGGATGATGTCCTTGTTCCAGTATTCAAAGATATTCTAACAGGCAGTGTAAAAACAAATGATAACAATATCATAAGATTTTTGCTGGAATGGGTAGATACCCCCTCATCTACTGGGGTCAGTAGGAAGGCTTCACCCAAGAAGGCCTACAGCGTACGACTTTAGGGTCATCAGGTTTCCAGGCAGACACCCATAAGAGAGCATTTGCTTAGCCCTAAATTTATTTTCCCCTTATCTTTCGAGCAAAAGCAGACTACCATTCAGCAGCCAAGTGTTACTTTTCCTTGTGTCCTCAGCAGTAGTTAACATAGCTTCCACTAAAAACCCGACAAATGAGTGATACAGTCAGAATCAAGACATTCACAAATATTTCTTGGCTGTATAAAGCAAAATTTTTAGTAGTCCTGTCAAAACTGTCTTTGATCATCTTCCCTCATTTCACTACCTCCTCCCCCATAACCAAGAGACAAAGTAGAAGCAGGTTAACTCAGAATTGTTTAACTGTGGCAGCCAGGCCTGTGTCAGGGGACTTGCTTATGAGAAAACAAGACCCACACATTCCAGGAGCTTCGCTGCTCACTGAGTACAGGCCAGTGGGATTCCGTGTTAGTAAAGGGCACTGATCTCAGATTCTGTCTATCCGTATATTAGCTCTTAGGTTTGCTGGCCGATTGAAACTGATCCTAGCTTAGTTATCAGTCAGGATAAGCAGCACTGACTTCCCAAGGTTGTTAGGATAATTTAATGAGATACTGCAGAAGAATACATAAAAGTGTTTTATACACTCTAAAACACCAAATAAATGGGGTTCTTTCCTGCTTCCTCCTGCTTTATTTTTTCTAATTAACTGAAAAGTACAAGTCTGGCCTGACTTGATCTAAGACTTTGTTGTCTTGTTTTTACAAACACAGTGGAAACAGAAAGACAATAGAGTAATTTAGAAGAATGATAATTAGAAGTTGGAAGTGTGCCACTTTTTTCTAGGAAAGAACAGAAATCCAGCTGGACATTGCCAGGCCTCGTCACTTGCCCAAACATAATGGGAGAGAATGGACAGTGCAGCCAGTGAGTTTACAGTGCAGAGAGATTTAGTGCAAACAAGGATCAGAGAAGGCCGACAGTGAACCTAAAATTGCCCAACCCTCCAGGTTAGCAGTTAACTTGCCTGCAGCACATTAAGCCTAGGATTTTTGTTTTGTTTTGTTCTTTTATTCATTCCTTCTCTTGGAAATCTCAACAATTTCTCTTTTTTCCCCCTGCTGTTCTTTTCCTCACAAAAATCATAATTCTCTGTAGTAGGAGTCCAGTGATTTTAAAACTTTGGAGCTTTAAAAAAAAAAAGTAGAACTCGAAAGCAGTGTTAGAACAAATTCGTGCAGGGCTGTTTAGAACCGGGATGTGAGTGGGTCAAGGGCCCCAAGCCTCCGCGTCGCTCTCGAGGGCTCCCGCAGGGGTGAAAGTAGGTATGGAGGGTTCTTGCTCCTGTAAACCTTTTACTTACCGGTGTCCGTCTCCCCCTCTCTCAGGTCCGCAGCCTGCGGTAACAGCGCCTATCAGGAGGGTGCGGGTAACTGGGTGAGGGAGAGGCTGGTGGGAGTGGGCGCCTATGTTCACCTCAGATGTGAGGGAAAAATAGTTCAAATGTGCTGCCGGTAACGGGCTTTCCAGATTTAGAACATCTGATAGGTTTTCATTTTATTTATAAATTTAAAAAATCTTTAGATTTATTTTTTGTTAAGTAATCTCTACACCCAACGTGGGCTCACACTCACGACCCCAACATCGAGAGTCACGTGCTCTTACCGAGCCGGCCAGGCACCCTTACAGGCTTCAACTTTAGATAGAATACTCCTAAATCTTTATGAATTTGCTAACAAAATATCTGTCTGTTAATATGGGGCAAAGAAGGTGCAAAGTGCAGTGTCACTGAGGTCACCCTTTCTCTTACCCCTCCAACCAGCTGCCAAATTCGGTGATACTCGGTTTTAAATGAAGAACCTGAAACTCGCCGAAATTAAATAATTTGGCTCCAAGTATGTGAGCTGGGCCTCAAGCGGGTCCGTCAGATTGCAAAGCCTGCAGTTGTGGTGCTGCAGCTGACTTCCAGTTTTAGGGACTTCGTTTCTATAAATTTCCCATTTGCTTTATGGTTACGGTCCCTGGCCCTTAAATAAGAAATCTGATCACTTCTTGCCAGTGGCGTTAGTATTAATTTAGATTAATTTAGATTGCCGTTTTCCACTGTTTTTGTTAAGTAGGAGTGCGCTGTCTACGCTAGAATTATCTTGAGTAACCATGAATAGTATCAGATCTATAGTAAATACACTAAATGTGTCATGTTTAGTTAGAGGTTTTCTTTTTCAGGTACATGGATATTTGTTAATGAAAATATAAATTGTAAGAAAGGTAATTTTCATTACCGTTTTTTAAAAAGGGAAGAGGATTTGCTTCTTTACTAGAATTGGCAACTGTGGAGTGGCTCATCTCAGTGAAGGCTGCTGAGCCGGACCACACATCTCTAAAAAGCCTCACATTAGGGCTTTCAATATTATCTGTATGTGAGATAATATTAGCCACTGTTGGTTGCTGCTGTTCAAATAATATAAAGAGTAAAAGAAATTTATAATCTCTCTTTTCTCTTGTTATTCATTCCGGTGAGTGTAATCTTCCACACTTACCTTCATGAACATATATAAACATATCTTTGTTTTTAATTTTGTTTTTTTAAATGCTTATTTTTGAGAGAGAGAGCAGGGGAGGGGTAGAGAGAGAAGACAGAATCTAAAGCAAGCTCCGTGCTGTCAGTGCAGAGCCTGACACGGGCCTCAAACCCGTGGACCGTAAGATCGTGACCTGAACCGAAGTCGGAGGCTTAACCAACTGAGCCGCCCACACCCATGCACCCCGTCTTTAAATAAAGAGAGAGAACGTGCTTTTCTCACTTACTGATCTCATGATGTCCCTTTCCTTGTAGAAACTGTCGTTTCCAGTTTTTGCCCCTTGAAAGCTATGCTGTGACGGCCGTGTGTGCATGCGCATGTCTCCGTTACATGGTGATCTTTTTAAGTTTATTCACTTTGAGAGGGAGAAAGAGTGCACGCACATGTGTGACTGCTGAGGGGGCAGAGAGAGAGGGAGACACAGAGTCCAAAGCAGGCTGTGGGCTGTGGGCTGTCAGCACAGAGCCTGACACAGGGCTCGAACTCACAACCTGAGTCAAAGTTGGGCGCTTAACTGACTGAGCCACCCAGGTACCCCATGGGTATGCTTTATAGTCACCCTACACTTGGGGCGCCTGGCTGTCTGAGTTGGTTAAGCCTCCACCTTTTGATTTTTGCTGACCTCATGATCTCACAAGCTGGTGAGTTCAAGCCCCACCCCAGGCTCTGTACTCACAGTGTGGAGTTGGCCCGGGACTCTCTCTCTCCCCCACCCCTCTCCCTCTCTGTCTCTCTCTCTGTCTCTCTCTCTGTCTCTCTCTCTCAAAATAAAGAAATAAAACTTAAAAAAAAAAAAGGCACACCCATGAAGCCACTACCAAATTCAAGACACAAACATTCTCACTGTCCAGAAGCCGCCCCCAGGGTATGACATCTTGGTGGCCTCTCCTGCCCCTCCATTGGAGATCGGTTCATTCTTCAGCTTTCTTCTGTGCTTTTCTTTATAGTTTTAACATTTTTGTACATTCTTAAAAATACAGTTAGCTTTGCCTGTTTTTGACCTTTCTAGAAATGGTACCATAGTTGTGTATTCTTAATGTTTGCTTCTTTCACTCAGCAAAGAGAGGCCACGGGCCACAGCCGCGTGCGGCGCCGCCAGACTCAGGGCGGGGCCTCACACTCCGCGCCCGGGTGTTGTTGATGCATCCGCTTATTGTAGGTAACTCTGCTTGTTCACTTTCATCCTGAATTTATGCGTTTGCCACAGTCTCCTTAGCCATATAATCATTCTAGGCATTTGTGGACATTGCAGACGGTGGTGTGTGGCCCCTGGTGCACAGGTGAGCGCCTGTCCTGGGCGCGGAGGAGAGAGGGTGCTTCTTCCCCCTGAGCGCCAGTCTCCTCGCCGTTAGCGTTGTAAAGTGTTCCCGCCGCCCTACTTTCTGTTATTCGGTATCTTTAGATGTCTTTTCCTGATTTTTTTCAGACTTTGTTCTTTCTCAGCTTGAAGAACCTGTAGTGGGAGGTTATTGTGGCTTCGCTTGCAATTCCTTGATTGCTCCGTGAGGCTGAGAAACGTTTGCTCTGTTTATTGACCATTTCTGTTTCCTCTTTGGTCTGTTCAAGTCTGTGGCTGGTTTTTTTCTGGAGTGCGGGCTTTATGTATCCTGAGTAGGAGGCCGTCAGTGGTTCTGCAGGATTTATGTGTTGTACAGGTGGTACATCTTTTCTTTTCTGTTAGCTGAAATACTTCATTTATCAAAGTCATCAATCTTTCCTTTTATGCTTTCTTTTATTTAAGAAATCTTTTCATACGCCGAGGTCAGGAATGATACTTTAATTTGGGATAGCATTCCCAGAGTGCAACTGCTTGGGCCAAGAATATGTAATTAGACTTGTTTTTCTGACCTTACAGGCAGGGCCTCCTGAAGCGGCATAATGACTTTGAAATGACCCTTAGCTCTCCTGGGACCACACCTAGCACAGTGGGAGGCTGAGTCTCCTTCCCCAGGTTCTAGAAATCTGCTTATGGGTGATGAGATTAACCGAGGCAGCGGGGGAGCCAGTGAAAGGGGTGTTTATAACTACAAGGGCCACCACGTGTCCTGTCAGATAAATGCTGAAGTGTGCGTGTGGACTGTGCGCAGCGCAGCGTATAAAATCCTCAAACCAACCCCTCAACGCAAATGGTATTTTATCCATTTCATAGATGAGGAACTTAAAGCTCATCAAGGGTAAATATTTTACCCTAAACCCACCTGTAAATGGCTCAAGGCAAATTCTGCTTCTGTTATGGTTTCCTGAGGCGTAGTGTAGCTTGATTGTGCTTGAATTGGGGTTGGGAGTACAGGATGGTGCGCCCATCCAATTACAGATAAACTACCACCCTACCCTCAGCTACACCCTCCGATTGGCTGTGATGGGAAGGAGGTGAGCCATGAGAGCCGCCCCCGCGCAGAACTGGGGGCTTACATTGCTTCCTGCCCGGCCCTGTGGCCAGAAGGTCCTGGACCTCGTGTTTCCAGCACCGTAATTCTCTACCTGTGAAGCTGTCCACGCAGCAGCGCAGGTGATTTACGGACTAGGTTGGAGCCCACTCACTTGTGTAAGGGCGTCTTGCTTCCCTCTGCATCATCTGACCCGCCGTTGTGAGTTTTCTCAGTCCTGGAGGACACGCGGGGCGGCGCTCGGCGCGTGCAGTCATGAGGGTAGTTTGTTAAGGAGGCAAGTGCCAGCGCACCTGTGATAATGTCTGGTGACGAATTTGTACTTATCATAAAATAGGGGCTGACAGATTTTGTGTGGAAACGTGGGTGTTCCTGCCTCTACACCGGTGAATAAGTAGATCACGTGACACTTTTGAAATGCCACCCGGGACATGAGAAAGACCTAGAACTTTGCAGAGTTCTAGACAGCAACATGTTAGAGACGTTATTTATTTCCCTTATAATGGTATGTGTGCGTGATTTCCTGCTAAGGTAGAACAGAAATGTGCAACGAACTTGTTCTGTACAAAGTCATGCTAGTAAATGTGCGTGTGTGTGTGTGTGTGTGTGTGTGTGTGTGTGTAAGTAGGCTCCATGCCTAGCTTGGAGCCCAACGCACGGCTCAAACTCACAACCCTGAGATGAGACCTGAACTGAGGTCAAATCGGATGCTTACCCAACCGAGTCACCCAGGCCCCCTGCATTAGCTAATATTTCTATAGCCCAAATCTTGAAGAAAGAGTAGAGGTTAAGAAGGACGTTTTTTTACTAAAAATAGTGGATATCCTATAAACTAAGAGGCATTCCAGAGTTACAAATTTATCTTACATGATCATAGCACTTTAATCAGTGATTGAAAGGAATAGAGCAACAGGCTTAATTTCAGGTGTGTATTTAATTTACCTTTTTCACATTCTCCAACAATCTACAGTTTGAAAAGTACCTTCCTGAAATCCTGTGGACTGACCTTGGAAAATGTGATTCCCTACATCTGTAAGGTTTTTGTGGGATAGTCTTAGTAGAGAAATGTCTGCGGGGTCAGAATGCCCGGTTTGATGGCCCGGCTGGCCACGAGACCTTGGGGGAGGTATGTCCCCGCAGGAGGCCAGCAGGGAGCCTCATGGGCGTGCGTGCGCAGGCGCAGCGGGCCAGGCCGAGTGACCGTGCCGGCGCGGGAAATACAGCCATGCCAACCGCGTTAACAACAAGCCGTCTTACAGTACGCATGCTGTGTTTCCAGTACCTTTCTCATCACCAGAGAAGGTTTAAATCTGAAATTGCTTCCTGAAATTCAGCCATCATCAAAGCAGCCTGTTCTGAAAGCTATTCATTTCTTTACACAGACTTTATGTAAACTCATGAAAATACGCATTTTCTTAATATTCAGCTTCTCCGTAGCTTCAGCACTCTTAGAGCTTCGGTCTCAGAGGTCAGGGGGGTCTGAGCAGGGTGTGCACTCACCCCCGTGGGCCAGCAGCGGGCTTGGCCCCCCTGGGATGTGGAGGCTCGCCTTGGAGGGAACGAGGAGCCAGTGCGCGTGTGCTGCCTGGCTTGACTTAGGAAAAGGAAGAGCCCGGATTGTCGGCCTGGGAGGCCTCCTTGCTGGAGATCCTTGTCTTAAAGTAGTTCGACTTTTCAGGTAACGGCTTTACGGAGATGCGATTTATACAGCATCAAACTTACCTTCCGAAGGTAAACCATTCAGTGGGTTTTCATATTCACAAAGCTGCGTGACCGTCATCACCGTCTAATTTCAGAACATTTTGATCGCCCCAAGCGGAATCCCGTGCCAGTTAGCGGTCACTTCCTGCTCCCCTCCGCCCCAGACAGACAGGAATCTGCTTTCTCTCTCTGGGTTTGCGTAGACTGAACGCCTCGTATATAGCCCGTGGCCGGTTGCGCTTCACATAATGTTTCGAGGTCATCCGTGTTCGGCACGTAGCAGTACTTCATTCCTTTTACAGCTGCCTGATACCCCATTTATGTGGATATACCAGACTTGTTTATGTTTTCGTGGGCTGATGGACCTTTGGGTTGTTTGCACTGCTGGCTGTGAACACTCATATACACTTTTTGCACGGACACATTATTCAGTTCTCTAGGGTAGATACCTACAATCAGGATTGCTGGGTCACTGCCAGACCGTTTTCTAAAGTGACTTCCCCTGTGGTACTGTCTTACCGGCATAACATTCTAATCACCAGTTTTCTAATCTTGTTAGGATCTCAAGGTTTCCATGGTTCCTATCAACTTGTTAAGGATCTCCTGGGGCATCTAATAAGGACTTCTCTAGTAGACCAAACCTTTCTCAAGGGAATGCACTTTAGGGTCATGACAAAAGCTTGTTTAATTCATTCGAGGTTCTCTTTGGACTGTATGAAGGTAACATAAAGGGACATAAGTGGCGCATAAGCTGCCTTCTGGAAGACCCTCTTTTACTTTCTTAAATTGGGTCAAAATTGTATTTACAACCAGCACAGGGTGTGATACTAGATTAATTAAATGAACAGGTGTGATTAGACAAAAGAAAACTAGAAACCATAGGTTTCTTAAAAGGAAATTCAAGGCTTATGAAAAATTCTGACGGAAGCACTGTGAGACGGGAGAGCCAGCCTCCTGAGCGTGGACTCTGTGTGCCTGTTCTCCGCAGAACCCTCGGCACCCAGGTGGGGGTGCAGCGCCCAAGGCGCACCCCTGCCTGCGTGGTGGAGTGAGGCACGTGGTCCGGCTTCACTGCTCGCTGGACTCCCCAGCCCCTCCCGGTCACTCTCCAGTACCGCACAGAGAAGGCACATAGCACGCTGGCCCTGTCTGTCACACACAGCAAGTTGCTTTAGTGCTTCCGTTTGAGAATCTTTCACCAGCAGGACTCGGGACAGGAGGATAGGCTGAGCTTTGGGGAGGGAAGAAACACTTCAGACTCAGAATAAAGACCCCTTTCTCTCTCCCCAGAGCCCGGATTTAACCTGTAGTCCTGCAGGGGTGCGGTCACACGCGTGTACAACCCCTGGTGCCTGTGGATCCCCGGTGGTGGGGGTATGCTGCGGGCTTCTGGGCTCAGCTCTGCTGCGCAGGTCCGTGCGCTGAGCGCCCCCAGTCCCACCACAGCCAGCTCTCCTCCTGCATAGACAGCCTATTAGCAATGAGGGCACGTCTTCTGTAGAACCTTGAAGGTCCTTGACGATCCCTCTACATTCTGAGAAAGGCAGGTAGCACATCTTTTTTTATACTGTATTCACTTTGGGTCTAGGAGACGTGCAGTGACGGTTTAACATTTCCTTCTCCTCGAGCATTTTCACTTGTACCAATAAAAGTAGTCATGCTTAGAAAGATGGCCTGTGCGGTGTGACTTACACACTTGCCTTTTTGAAAGAGAGGGGCTGGGTTTCCAGGCCCCCGGCCCCTACCAGCTGTACATGACACATGACTCATTCTGTTGCTGCCGACTGTTCTTTCTCTTGGTTAGCTCCTTTTAAATTTTTCTTTCTATGACTTCTTTGATTCTCCAGTTTCCCTTTTTTTCTCTCCAGACCCACACTGCAGCAGTCTCCCCGCTGCCTGGAGAAGTGCCTTAGAGATGGGACCAGTGTGCCCAGGCGTGTCTGCACACAGCCTTCCCCCAGCCTCCCCAGCGCCACCTTCCCGCGCAGGCCGGGGGGCTCGGCCTCTGACGGTGTGCCTGGGTGTGCCCGGCTGCTCCCTGCACAGCCCCCCAGGGCCCCCCATTACCATTCCGACCGCAGGGACCCCCTAGAGTGCTGTGATGCCCGTGCTGTAGGGAACGAGACGTAACCTTGACCCAGATGATACCCGTCACGGGAAGGTTTTAAAATGTCACCGGATCCTGGCAGGGCAGTTTGATCTGGATTTGGCTTCAGCCTCGTGCTGTTGGTGGCCCTCGGGACTTCTGTGCTCGCTCCCGTGGAGTGGTGTAGACCGTGCGTGGGCGCCCCGCAGGAGGGGGCAGCGCTGCAGGAAAGGGAGGCGGCCCTGCCAGAGAGAAATTCTGTTCATCTAAATCTACACTGCTGTGTCTTACTAGAAGCGGTAACCTGGAACAAGTCAATTAATTTGCTATGATTTTTTAAGTCCTTTTTTTTATGTTTGTTTATTTTCAGGGAGAGAGACAGAGAGCACAAGCAGGGGAGGAGCAGAGAGAGGGGGAGAGAGAATCCCAAGCAGGCCCCACACTGAACCCACTTAGCAGAAACCGAGAGTCGGACTCTTAGCCAGCTGAGCCACATGGGCGCCCCTAATGAGCTGTGAATTTTTATCTGCACAAAACGGTTGTAGTGAAACTGTAATGTATGTGAAATGCTTAAAACAGACCTTTGTCCATAGTAAAATCACCAAGGAATTAGTAGCTGCTATGATTATGTTGATGTCGGATCTGTGGCCTTGCTAGGATTTCTCGCGTGGTCCTGAACACCCGCCAGTGACGCTCCTCTGCAGCTTCTCCCGCCAGCTCGCGCACGGCCCCGCAGGGGTCGTCCCCGCAAGACCGCCGCCCCTGTGCGCTTGTGTTCGGCGCTGACCAGGTGCTCACAGCGGGCGCGCGAGGCCTCCTGCCCTGGGCGAGCTGGTGTGCACCCGCCCCCCGGAGGGCCTCTGCCGCAGGATCCCCGGAGGCCTTCCCCAACACTGCCAATTGGCCTGCTTCTAGAGCTGATGTATTTTTTATATTTTTATGTTTTTATTTTGTTTTTGGGAGAGAGAGAGACAGCATGTGAGCAGGAAAGAAGCAGAGAGAGAAGGAGACAGAGAATCTGAAGCAGGCTCCAGGCTCTAAGCTGGCAGCACAGAGCCTAATGCGGGGCTTGAACCCACGAACCACAAGAGCATGACCTGAGCTGGTCTGATGCTTAACCGACTGAGCCCCCCAGGCGCCCCTACAACTACCATATTCTCGTTGAGTGTTGGGCCACAAGAAAGTCTAAAGTGACAAGAATTGTTATATGCTTTACAAGTAACCGGGTGTGCTGATCTAATTTTATGAAGAGTGGAAAGTTATCTTTACAACTGAAAATAATATCCTTGTCTAATTTGAGTATTATTAATAGTGATTTAGGAATCTAGAAGAAATTCTAGCTTAGACTGCTTTGAAATGCTATCTAAACCTGCGACTTCCCAGAAATGCTGGAAGCCATTGTCTGCTGCGGGGTGGACACTTGGGCCTTGGAGCCAGCGCTGTGAGCAGGAAGATGGCCGCCGCCGCCTTCTCGTGGCAGGTGACCGCCATCCAGTGCGTAGCGGGACACAGACGTCCCCGGAAGACCGTGCACTCAACCTTGAGCGACACTGAGGATTAAAGAACAGTGACAACTTCTTGGTCTCAGGAGCCCTTCATACTCTTCAAAACTGATGAGAACCCAAGGAGATTTTTTTTTAGTATGGGTTATATTGATTAATATTTACCATACTTGAAATTAAAACTGAAAAAATTAAATATTTATTACTTCGCCTAAAAATCCCAGTAATAAGCCCATTAATAACAAATAGTATTTTTGTGAAAAATATTTTGTAAAACAAAACCACTTTAGTGAGAAGAGGAGTACTGTTTTATGTTTCGCTGGCCTCTTTAAATGTCTGGACTAGCAGAAAACAGTGGAGTATATTTCTGCCCTGCGCTCACACTGTTGTACGTCATGCATCCTGCGGCCTCTGGAAAACTCCATGTGCACATGTGAGAAAGGAAAATAAGGTTTCAGAAAATGGTTCTGGCCACGTGGGCCACCTGAAAGGGTGTCGGAGAGCTCCCCAAGCCCCTCTTTGAGAAACATAGGTCTGAAGTATTCCGTTTGTCAGATAATCTGTGGTGCAGAGTTTTAAGTACTAGCATAATAGTAGGTATGGAGAAATTACCAGCCAGCAGTAGGTTTGGAAATATTTGCAAATTTCAAGAACAGTTTGTACCCAAAATATATCTTTAATTAAAAAAAAAAAAAAAAGACCTAAGCCTGAATTAACTCAGTGGAGTTAGTTGCTTCCTCACATGTTACCTTCCTGTTGTAGTGAATATCACCGTCCGTAGTTTAAATCTCCTGGAGCAAATTCCACTCTATCCACACCCAAAAGACAGTGGCTCAGGCAGTCTTAGATTACCCAGTGAAGACTTGGGAGTAGTGGTTAGATCAGACTATCTCAGATGGGGAAAATAGCCCCTAAAATAACTAAGAAAACAGGTCAAGCAGGCAGATAGTATCAGTTAACAATCCGGTGTGCAGAGGGAAAAACTTGCCCCCTCAACTTTCTTCCAGTGGACTGGAGGCCATGAACGTCTTAGTTTCCCTTACTTTGAGTTGTTGGTTTTCCAAATAGCAATAATCATCTACTAGTCAAGATTAATAAGATTGGGTATAATGAAACTAGAGGAAGTCAATCATTCACGGTAGCAAAAAAGTCTATAAAATTTGTGTGAAGATATGCAAATTTGGCATTGTTTCAGATGGCAGTGCGCCTGGAACCCCAGTTTCCGGCTGTGTATATTTCTGAAATTCCGTCTGACACCGTGCCCAGCCACACTCCTTCCTTTAGCAGCCTCCGTTCCAGTGCCAAGCAGAGGGCCTGCTGTTGCCGCGCCAGGACTAGCCACGGCCTTTTCAGCTCCTCACAGGCTCGAGAGCGTGGAGAGCCAGAAGTTCTCTGAGGGGCTGGACGCGTAGCTTACTTAATTCCTTGCGCTGTTCTTGTCCGAGGACGGGGCACGTTGGCTCTTCCTAACCCCAGGAGAGGCCTCTGATGTGGGCACCATTTCAGATTCCAATGCCAGATTTATGAGACTTTTTCTGGAGATGCCCTCAAGTTGATCCCTCCCCCTATAAACTTTTTTGTGTACCTCTACTTAGATTTTGACAGTTTCTAGAATATTCCACAAATAATAAACTACAGGCAAGATAATGAATGTTTTTTCATTCTGAGAAATAGGTGACTTTGCTTCTTAATCAATACCCAGAGCCCTTTGCAGCATGAAAAGAAGTCTTCGGCCAGCCAAGCTTATAGATCATTCTGCAAAAGGCATTGGTCATAGACGGTCAGCCACTTCTAGCTGCTCCATGCTGTGGCACCTTCATAGAAAGAACACATGCCTTGTTCCCACTGCTCTCCATCAGCCAGTGCTAACTTCACCACCTTTACCTCACATTTCCTTCTCAAGCAGAGACACAGGGCAGCAAGGAGCGCTAGCATTCTAAGTTGGAGAACCACCAAATCCTCGAAGGGAGGAAAATGAGGCCAAGAGAGACTTCAGAACTTGCCCACATTACAGATGAAAGGTCTTCTCTACACCCCATTCTGCCTCCACCAATCCGTCAGAGCAAATGCCATCTACAGCGGCTTTGGCGGGGTTGGGGATGTGTGCCCCAGGGCATGACGGGGCCGCGTTCCCTTCTGAACAGCCTTCACCTCTGCTGCAGTCCTAGGTCTCAGTCAGGCTCTGGGACCTTACCTAGATTTTAAAAGTGTGATACACTTCATCCTTATTATCTCTCTCCTGAGGGGTCACTCCGTGAACTTTTTCCTAAGTGTTCTAAGAAGGCACCTCTTACACTGTAACCAGTCACACTTAGGGGTAGCCCTTGCTTTTGAGAGAGGGGAAGAGTTAAAAACCATTTAAAGGAAATCTCTGGTCCCAAAGCCTGCGTATGCTGTTGGCCGAAGGAGTAAGTATCTTCGAAAAGAGTGTGCTTTGCATTTATGAACAGTTGTGTCACTAGTTTATTCTCTGCTAGTACTTTACACACTTAGACTATTTATAAGAAAGCAGGTGAAGGTTGCACACGGTCTGTGCACTATTCTATGAGTCTATAATCAGTTCAATATAAGGCTTTTTAAAAAATTAAACTAAATAGTTAAAAATAGTAATAAATAATGGCGAATTAAATTATATTACTTTCTGGGGAGTTTATTTAAATGTACCTAAAAACACCAATAATAGCCATAGCAGTTACTATTTATACATTCTGTCTGTCCCCACGCCCACTGGGGGACATGCCCACGGTCTGCGGCTGGGGGGTCACAGCTGGGATCGGACCCGCCCGAGTGGGACTACAGAGGATGCTTGCTTCGCTCTAACGCACCTCTCTCCGCTGCTGACCACTGTTTTAACAGAGCCCTCGCTTTTTGGCTCTCAAAACAGATTATAAAAGTGTTCTATATGTTCTGTTAAAATTTCAGGGCATCTGAAAAGCATAAAAGTAAATGTAGGAAAAAAACACCAAGAGTTCTATGATAAATCGTTCCAGATATAAAGTTTCATGTTTCCAATTTTTTTTAATATATGTGTTAACTTAGAAGCAAAATTGGATTTATAAGCCCACACATTGTTGGGAATGTAAAATGGCACAGAGCTTTGTACTACAGTTAGGCAGTTCCTCAAAAAGTTAAACACAGAATTACTGTATGACTCAGCATTTTACTCCCAGGTTATCTGCTCAAGAGAACTGAAAACATATGTCCACACAGAAACTTGTACAGTTTTCGTAACAGCTGAGAAGTAGAAACAGCCCGAATGTCCATGAACCGATGAATGGATAATAAAAAGTCATTTATTCACACCATGGATTATTCAGCCAAAAAAGGAATGCAGTACTGACACATGCGTGCTGTAACACAGAGGAACTTTAAAAACCTTAAAAAAAAAATGTTAGTAAAAGAAGCCAGACACAAAAGACCACATTTTATATTATTTCATTTATATACAGTGTCCATAAAACTAGCACGTAGATCTGTAGCCAGAGCGACGGCTCGTGGGCACAGCACGGGAGGACCTGGCATGGTGCTGGCAGGAGAGAACGTTGTGGAAGTAGATCAAAAAACTATCCATAGAACTCCCCTATGATCCAGCAATAGCACTGCTGGGGATCTACCGAAGGGATACAGAAGTCCATGACTTTACCTGTATATCCTGTTTCAGATACACAAACTTTTTTAAACATGAAAATATAAACTTTTGGTGGGGTCTGCCCTGTCAGACAACTTGTTTGTTGTTTTAAACATATTTTAAAGGGATGGCTTTTTAGAAAGAATGAGTTTCCTGTGCAACAAAGTGAAGCCTTGTGCAACAACGAACGGCAGGGAATGGGCTGAAGTGGGAAGAACAGCGCACTGTAACTGTGCCAGAAGGCCGCCTCGGCACAAAGTCGGTCCGCTCAGAGGCCAGAGGCCCTTCGAGGAAGGTGCGCGCTGCCTGAGGCACAGCTCTAGTGGACAGAGCCGTCTGCATCGTGTCTGTTTTCCAAGCCGTAGAGAGGCTGATCTTTTACAACACTGAACCTTTTATTTAATGCATAAATCTTTTCCTAAGATTCTGCATTAAAATATAAATGTGTAATCAGTCCAAACTTTTAAAATTAGCCATTAGCATCCTCTAAATCAGTAAGCATCAAACAGCCTCCTTGACCTCAAATGCAGCATTTTCCTCCTCGACACATCCCCAAAGGCAAGGGAATCAGGAACAAAAATGAACTATTGGGACCTCATCAAGATAAAAAGCTTCTGCACTGCAAAGGAAACAAGAAAAAAAAAACTAACAGGTCACTGATGGAAGGGGAAAAGATAGTGGCAAATGGCATATACGATAAAGAGCTAGTATCCAAAATCTACAAGGAACTCACCAAACTCCACACCCGAAAAACAAATAATCCACTGAAGAAATGGGCAGAAGACTTGAACAGACACTTCTCCAAAGAGGACATCCAGATGGCCTCCAGGCACATGAAACAATGCTCAGCATCAGGGAAACACAAAACAAAACCACACTGAGATACCACCTCACACCTGTCAGAGTGGCTAAAATGAACAAATCAAGAGATGCAAGGGTGTGGAGAGACGGGCACCCTCCTATGCTGTTGGTGGCAATGTAAACTGGTGCAGTCGCTGTGGAAAACAGTGTGGAGGTTCCTCAAAAAATTATCAGTAGAACTCCCCTATGACCCAGTAATAGCACTGCTGGGGATCTACCAAAGGGATACAGAAGTGCTGATGCACAGGGGCACATGCACCCCAATGTTCATAGCAGCAGTGTCAACTATAGCCAAAGCATGGAAAGAGCCTAAATGTCCATCACCCGATGAATGGGTCAAGAACATGTGGTATCTATACACAATGGAGTACTACATGGCAATGAGAAAGAATGAAATCTGGCCATTTGTAGCAACATGGATGGACCTAGAGGGAGTCATGCTAACTGAAATAAGTCAGGTGGAGAGGGACAGATACCATATGTTTGCACTCATAGGTCTAACAGGAAAAACTTAACAGAGGACCATGGGGAAGGGAAGGGGTAGAAAAGAGCTAGGGAGAGGGAGGGAGGCAAATCACGAGAGACTCTTGAATACTGAGAACAAACTGAGGGCTGAAGGGGGAGGGGGAGAGGGGAAGGGGGTGCTGGTTATGGAAGAGGGCACTTGTGGGGAAGAGCACTGGGTGTTGTATGGAAACCAACTCGGCAATAAACTAATAAAGTTTAAAAATTTTAAATAAGAATTCAAATAGAACTTTTCTAAGGCTATATTCATAGTATAGCACTTCTCAGAGAAAATGCTAAGGGAACATTGGTTCCGAAAAGGATTTCATGGTTAAAAATTGAAGAAACTTCCATGTGTCCAGACTTTACCTGTGTCTTTTACACAAGGTTTCCAGAGTCTCCCACTCCAGGTGTCCTGCTAAGCCAGAATAGGCTGCACACGGCAATCCTAACCACCACAGAACCCTGTCCTCCTAGAGTTTATGGGACTCCACACAACAGAAACTCTAAAAACTTAGGAAAATTGATAAGCCCCTGGTTACTCTCTGGAAAAGGTGGTTTATTTTTCTATTTTGTACAAATCTTTTATCATTCTTTTGACTCTGCTCCTTCACAAAGAAGGTTACTCTAGGGTTAAAATCTGTCTTCAACTGGGAAATTTTGAACAGAAAACAGCGTAGAAGTTAATAGCCTAGGGACGCATGGGTGACCTAGTTGGTTAAGGGTCTGACTCTTGATCTCAGCTCAAGATCTCAGGATCGTGAGATTGAGCCACACGTAGGATTCAGTGTGGAGCCTTCTTGGGATATTCTCTGTCCCTCTCTGGCCCTACCCCCCCTCAAAAAACAAGTCAATAAAGTAAAAAAAGAAGTTAATAGCCTAAACAATTAGCAATATGAATAATTATAAGCACATCAAATGGCCCACATTTGGAAGACCTGTTCTGAGCATAGAAACCCTAGTAGATGCTGTACATGGAGGATGTGTTTCAGCTCGCAGTAACACAGCAGGTGTGCGCCGATCTCTCCCAACTTTACAGAAGAGATGGCAGGTGCAGGAATTGAGCAACTTTCGTCAGGTTTCACAGCATATAAAATGCAGAACTAGAGGGAGAGACAGGTCTTGCTGCAAGGCCTGCACCCACTCCCTCTTAAACAAGGGGCTTGAGCAAAGTCTTAGCTTTGCCTTGGATGTAGTCAGGTCTCCGGTGAGAACCAGACATATTGACTGGGGTAGAAAATCACTGTTTGCCCTCCAACACTGCACTTCTCCAGAATACGAATAGGAAATGAGCATGGCACACGTGCTAGGTCTGGTTTCTGCGAGGAAGCGTGCAGGTGCTTATGAGCGTTGGGTGTCAGCTGTTCATGCACCAAGTCTCTTGACCACTTGGTGTGGGTGGGCGCTTCTCTGCAGCCAGGACAAGTCGATCCCCACCCACTGGGAGCTCACATCAAACGGTGAGAAGACGGTGGTGGAGCCGGCGCCAGGTGGCCTGCTCCGTGAGAAGGAAGGAGCCAGGCCAGGAGCGGGAAGCCCAGGGCACATGGCAGACAGAGCCAGGGCAAGTCCAAGTGCCGTGTCCTTCCTGCCACCCCACCCGACCCCCGGGGAGGGACACGGTCAGCCCACCCGTTCCTAGTCTCGGGGAAGGGCAGTGAGAGGTCAAATGAGTTAACTCTGATCCTTCCCTGACAGCTTTGCCCGACCGTAGCCAGTCCTGGGTCACCCAGCCCTGTCCGTCACTCACAGACAGCTGCGCAGGGTACTTCTCAGAAGTAATCAAGAGAAGACGAGAGAATTTTCACTAGGCAATCCCCTTTTACCATATGTTACCCACCCTCTGCCATTTGCTTATTTGCATGCTTGATTCTGACCCAAAACCCAAAAATTCACAGAAATATTGAGCTGGGTGTTTGTCACAGGCCGTGCCCTCCAACTCTGCTGAAACTGGTGTGAGGAACCGAAATGGGCGGGGGGGTGCTTGTGCAGGGTGGTTCCAGTGCTTGCTGGGATCCTGATCGTCAGGTTCTGAGTTGTCCAGTTTTGTTAGCTGCTAGGGCCTAAGGACCTAAAACTTGCTATTAAACATGGAAAGAAATAAGAATATATAGACATTTACTCACAGATGCATTCTCTTGTTGAGTCTTAGAGCAAAATCTAAGAAGGCTTTGTGAGGTGTGTGTCTGTTTATGTGTGTGGATAGCAACCGAAACAGGATTGTTTTAGTGATTAAATGTAAATAACGCAGAATTTTCCACGTTAACCATTTTTAGTGTACGAGTGCCTCCCCCCGTCCCTCCTCCATCCTACCCATTCATCGTAGAATGTCTCCGTCTGCCCGAACGAAAACTCCATGACCACGAACACTGACCGCCGGCCTCCCAGCCCCCAGCCTCTAGCACCCATCAGTCCACTCTCTGTTTGTACGGGTTTGCTTGCTCCAGGAGCCTCACGAGTGGAATCATATAATAGTTGTCTTCTTACGTCTGCCTGTATTCTTTACTTTAGATAATTTATTGGTAATTTTTCTTCTTATGTGATTAATACATACCTATTTTGGAAAAAGGTAGGAGACACATAAAAGGCAAGGAGAAAAGTGTATATTACTTGTAAGCTGCACCCAGATAACCGCTAGAACCGCTCATGTATCTTTCCGTCTCCTGATTTCAGCTTACTACATGCAGGTAATGAATGCACGGATATGTACATAGAGAAAGACATTATACTTTGTTGCCTGCTCTTCACTTAGCCAGGTATCAGAAACATTCTCCCGCGTTCTTCAACACTTCTGTGTAACCATTTCAGTGGCCTGACAATACTTTATTGGAGAGCTGTATCACAACTTAATGAGCAGACTCCTTCCTGTTCCTGCGCAGTGTCCAAGGCCTGTGTGCCCGTCTGTGTGGCACTGTCATCCCCGTCTGAATCGCCACACATCCCGGATGCTGTCTCCTAGGTGTGAGAGATGGTGCCTGTGAAGCAAAACTGCACATGCCCGGGTCACGAATAGGCCCTTAAGTGATGAATGCCATCGACAGCATCTTTTCTTTTTCAGGTCGGCAGGGCTTTTCAGCTTGATCGACACCATGTGGCCTCCAGGGATGCTTCTGGAAGCCGCTGGCCGTGGCCAAGCCTGTGAAGAGGTGAGCCGCTAAGTCAGGCCCCAGCCACAGTCCACATCCCCGAGAAGTCGAGGTCCAGGGACTGAGCCAGCAGCACAGAGATTCAGACTCGTTCGCCTCAGTCTAAAGTCCAGCTCTGGCTGCTTTCTTTGCCAGGTCACACTTCATCCTTCTTGAGGTCAATTTGTGGCGATGTCAACACCGCAACCATTGCATGCCATTGCAACATGCAGGGTCTCAGCCTCGTACTAAACAAGAGACAGGCTGTTTTTCCCTCCACCTTCCAGCTACCATTAGAACCGACACTCAGTTACCCGTCAGAGCACAAACGCATCTAACGTCATGAATAAAATCCATGGGATTAATACAACCCCCCGGTGGACACGGATGTCCCTTCTCCTACGGCCGCAGAGTGTTCATGGCGCTTGCTCACGGGGAGTAACGCTGACTGATCAACAACGCGTCCCTTCTCCTCCGTCCTCAGTTTCACCCAGCAGACCGGCCGGCAGCTGCTTGGGCGGAGCTCTGAAAGCTGCAGACGGGGGCTGTTCGTCCGTGTGGCAGCTGACTTCCTCGAAGGCTGCTCAGACCAGGGCTCTGTCCTGTGCTAGACCAGGACACAGCTGTCAACACTGCCCGTTTTTTTTTTAAAGGGAAGAAGTTTCTTTTTTTTTTTTTTTAATGTTTATTCAATTTTTTTGAGAGAGAGAAACAGCTGGGGAAGGGCAGAGAGAGAGGGGACACATAATCCGAAGCAGGCTCCAGGCCCTGAGCTGTCAGCACAGAGCCCAACATGGGGCTCAAGCCTACAAACCACAAAGATCATGACCTGAACTGAAGTCAGACACTTAACTGACTGAGCCACCCAGGCGCCCAAAGAGGAAGAAGTTTCTAAATAGTATTTTCAAATTTACTCTGAAAAAGTTTGTTTCTGTTTTTTAAGCTAACTTATTTACTTAGAGAGAGGACAGCAAGCTTTGGAGGGGCAGAGAGAGGGAGAGAGTGAATCCCAAGCAGGCTCCACAATACCAGTGTGGAGCCTGATTCAGGACTTGATCTCACAAAGTGTGAGATCATGACCTGAGCTGAAATCTGGAGCCAGATACTTAACTGACTGAGCCACCCTGGTGCCCCTGACGAATAGTTTATTTTGTTTGATTTTGTTATTTTACCTTTTTTTATAGTTTATTTATTTTTGAGACAGAGACAGAGACCAAGTGGGGGAGGAGCAGAGAGAGAGGGAGACACAGATTCTGAAACAGGCTGTAGGCTCCGAGCTGTCAGCACAGAACCTGATGTGGGGCTTGAACCCATGAACCGTGAGATTATGACCTGAGCTGAAGACGGACATGTAACCAACTAAGCCACCCAGGTGACCCTAGTTGGGTTTTTATTTAATGAAATCTTGAATCTGTAATAAATTCAAAAAGTATAAAAGTTCTTATGTTTGTTCCCAGAGATAAACAACATAATCAATTTCTTATGTAACCTTCCAGAGAGGTAGAGTGTATCTGTGAATAAACGTCGGTATGTTAAAGAGCAGGTTTTATAGTGTCTTTGAATCTTTACCCGCACACCTAGGTTTACGTTCGCCTTCATCTCAAACAGGTAAAAGCTCACGGACCTCCTCCCAGCTTTTGTTACGTCCTCGCTGCTCATCCAGATATGGGACAGATTGATCCGATCGAAGACGACCCCATTTCTAAGCTTTACCAACCTCCAGTTCCCCGCGTCCTAAGAGAAATTCTCCAGGTATCCTCTCTTCCTAACAGGGTCTTTAATTACTTTTACTGTATTTGTGTGTTTTGTATGATGTTCTAATCATTTTCAATGCCTTTCCAGACTGATGATCTCAGTACGCGTTGCAGTTTCTATGCCAGAGTGATTTATCAACGATCACAGGTAATCAATCTCCCTCTCTCTCTTCCTGATAAGGTGTTATAAGTTTACTAAAGCATAACCTCTCATAGAAGGTCATGGAGTACTAAAAGGGAAGAGCATTTTTAAAATCCAGTTGTGCGTGCTCCGTGCTGAGTCTTGTGCAGGTGCAGCCTGCTGGCCGCTGTGGCAAGTCCTGGGCACAGCCAGGCGGAGTGGTCCCCAGCCCAGCGCTGAGCCTTCCTGCCGGGTGCACAGGCGGGGCATAGAAAGGGGGTAAGAGGAGGAGTCTCAGGATTGGTTGGTCAAAGGGTTGGTAGAACTTAGGAGACAGGGAGTTGGGTTCCACAGGGCATTAAAATTCTCTATCCCTTCTGTATTCTGGTTTTGTGGGGCAGAGAATCACCAGAAAGCAACTTCCTCGAGGAGGAATTGAAGTAAGCAGAGTCCCGGGGCCGCAGTGCGGTGCAGCCCGTCGCCTGCACATTACTGTGACGGTTGACAGTTCCGGGCCACAGTGCGGTCTAGGCAGTCACATGTACGCTGTGACGGTTGACTTTACGAATGGCACTAGGAGTTGCTGCAAGACCCCGAGTTTTCAAAGAAGACTCGGGTGTATTTCCATTATACAAATGGCCAAGTCGTGCAAGTAAATGATATTTAACTTTTCTAAATGATTTTATCTTTAAGTAATCTCTATACCTAACTGGGGCTCAAACTTACGACCCTGAGATCAAGAGTTGCAGGCTCCACCCAGCTAAGCCAGCCAGATGCCCCCTTAACTTTTATTTTAAATAAAGTTACTCGAACCTTTTAGATGAATAGTAATCATAGGTTCACAGTAGACTACCAAGAAACATGTAGTCTCCGCCTGTACCCACCCCCGAACTGACATCTCGTACCGAGACTGGCCACGTGCGACACCCAAACCGAGAAACGGGCACCAGCCACTAGTCCAGCGTCAACCTTATGATTACGTCATCTCATGAACCACACAACATATCCGTGTTGTTTCCTAAGCCAGCTGCATAAAGTACCAAAAATTGGATTGTTGAAAACAACAGAAATGTATCATTTCACACTTCTGGAGGCTAAAAGTCTGAACTCAAGGAAGGAATCAGCCGGGCCGTGTTCTCTGTGAGAGCTCAGGGGAAAAATCCTCCTCTTCCACCTCTGGGGTTCCCGGCAAGCCTTGGCGTGTGCACGCATCACCCAGGCGCGCGGCCCTCTTCGCCCTCTGTGTCCTCACATGTCTTCCCTCTGTGCCTGTCAGTGTCCAGATTTCCTTTTCTGATAAGGACACCAGTCATATTTATAAAGACTTTATTTCCAAATTAGATCACATTCTGAGGTATTAAGAGTTAGGACCTTAGTCAGTTTGGAGGGATACAATTCAACCTGTAACAGCTCCTTTGGGAGCTATTTAGTTGGGATTTTTTCCCCCCAGTTAATAAAATTCTCTAGAGATTCATCCAGAGAACTAATAATGTTGAACATCTTTCGTGTGTTTATTTGCTATCTGTATAACTTCTTTGGTGAAATGCCTATACATGTCTTTTGCCCATTTTCTGTTTGGATTCTTTGTTTACTGCTGAATTTTTATTTATTTATTTTGTCAATGCGGCATTTTCTCTTACATTTTTATTTTTTATACTTTAGTTAGATAACATACACTGCAATATTGGTTTCAGGAGAATTCAGGGATTCATCCCTTACACACAACACCCAGTGCTCCCAAGTGCCTCCTGGACACCCATCACCCAGCCAGCCCATCCGCCACCCACATCAACCCTCACGTCTGTTCTCTGTCGTTAGGAGTCTCTTGTGGTGTGTTTCCCCTTCTTCTCTTCCTGTCCCCCCTTCCCATTTAGTCATCTGTTGTGTTTCTTAAATTCACATATTATTGCTGAATTGTTAAAGTTCTTCATATAGTCTCCACACAAAACCTTTGTCAGGTATGTGACCCTCAGGTATTTCTCAGGGTCTGTAAGCTGTCTTCTCATTCTTCAACAAGGGTTTGCCGAGCAGAGGTTTTCATTTTCACGTGGTCAAGTGCATTAACTTTGCCTCTTATGGATCATGCCTTTGTCATAAAGTCTAAGACAAGTCAAGTCTCTTTGCCTAGTCTTAGGTCCCAAAGTTTATCCTTTTTTTTTTTAATGTTTATTTATTTTTGAGAGACAGAGTGTGTACACACACACACACACACACACACACACACACACACACACACACACACGTGAATGGGGGAGGGGCAGAGAGCGAGGGAGAGAGAATCCCAAGCAGGCTCCGCACAGTTAGCACAGAGCCCAGCATGGGGCTCACAAACTGAGACCAGGACCTGAGCCCAAATCAAGAGTCAGACAGTCAACCAACTGAGCCACCTAAGTGCACCCAAAATTTATATTTTTATGTTCTTTTCTAGAAGATTTATAATTTTACATTGGACTCCATGCTGCATTTTTGAACTGGTTTTTGAATAAAAACTTTAGGTCAAGGTTCTTTTTTTTTTTTTTTTTGCACAGTGTTCCAGCATTATTTGTTAGTAGGCTGTACTTCACCCCCATTGAAGTACTTTTGCAACATTGTCAAAAATTAATTGGAAATTTTTGTGTGGAAGAAATCTTTTATTTTTTTAAGGAGGCTTTCATGGCCTGCGTGGAACCCGGTGTGGGGCTTGAACTCACAATTGTGAGATAAGACCTGAGCTGAGATCAGGAGTTGAACACTTAACTGACTGAGCCACCCAGGTGCCCGAAAAGAGATCCATTTTTAATAAAATTTTAGCAATGAGATTGGTAGTACAGCTTTGAATTAATTGGTTATTTGTGTCTTTTTTTACAGAGGATATTATTTGTTACTGATTTTATTCATAACCCCAATGGTAAAGATAAATTGATAGTTAATTTCAAAGGAAATTAGACCATTTTGGCTCATCAAGAAATTGAAAAAGAAACAGTAAGCCAAATCCAGGGTATTTACAAAGCATCTCTAAAATCTTTGAAGACTGTCAGAAGAGCTTCCAGCTGTAGATAATCTTCTAGAAATCTTTGTCCTTCCTGAGATATCTACCATTTTTTAAAATGTGATTTTGCTAGTTGTTCCCCTAAAATCATTTATAACTCCACGGTCCAGTACAGGATCATGCATTGCACTTAGTTGTCATGTTTCTTTCTTCCACAAATGGAACCTTTCTGCATCTTTGCTTATTTTTTATGACCTTGACATTTTTGAAGAATAGAGATTAGTTACTTGGAATGTCTCTCCATTTGGATTTCCTGATGTTATATCAAGACTGAAATCAAGCTATGTATTTTTGTCAGGAATACCACATAAAAATGCTGTCTTCATATCAGGAGGCACACAGATGATTTGTCCCAGTGCTATAGTATTTTATCAGTTGATTATGATGGTGTTTTCTAAGATGCTCAAAGTCACTCATCATCAGGGAAATACAAATCAGAACTATAATGAGATACCACCTCACCCCTGTCAGAATGACTAAAGTCACCACATAGGAAACAATAGTGCTGGCCAGGATGTGGGGGAACAGGAGCGCGTCTGCACCGTCGGCGGGAGTGCGGACGGTGGCGGCCGCTCTGGAGAGCAGGTTAAACAGAGAACTCCCCACCGCCCGGCAGTTCCAGGACTAGGTATTCGCCCAAAGTGTCAGGGGATGCAGACGTGAAGGGCACGGACACCGCGATGCTTATAACCGCGTTATCAGCAATGGCCGACTTAGGGAAACAGCCCAATGTCCACTGCCTGATGAACGTGTGGAGAAGAGTGACATCTATGTACACATAATATAACCGAATGGAATATTAGTCCTGCAAACGTCCTGCCGTCTGCAAAGACATGGATGGAGCTAGTGAGTGTTAGGCTAAGTGAAATAAGTCGGAGAAAGACTAAGACCATATAATTTAACTCCTACATGAAATTTAAAAAACAAAACAAATGAGAAAAGCGGGAAAAAAGAGAGGCAAATCCAAAACAGACCCTTAACTATAGACAACAAACAGGGTTGCTGGAGGGGAGGTGGACAGGGCAGAGGCCGGGCGGTGGTGGGTGCTGAAGAGGGTGTTCTACGTTAAGTAATGAATCACTAAATCCTACACCTGCAACTGATGGTGCGCTGTCCGTTAACTAGCTGGAATTTAAATTAAAACCTTTGGGAGAAAAAGATGGGCTTTTCTGGTTTACTCTAAAGTTAGTAAGTATCTGATACATATAAATTAATAACCATGCAACAAACATTTTATAGGAAGATATATTGAGACTATTATCATCATCCTATTTTTATCAAACTTTTACTCACTCATTTTAATATTCCTATGATTGTTGGCCTGAACTATTACTCTGTTGTGGCTGAATGGTAGTTTTCTAATTCCCAGAATACCTTCTATATTTGTTACATTCAGCTATACTTAGGAGCTTTTTATTTCCTTGATTTATTTATGCTATTCACTTACTTATATCAGTATGGACCCATGGATTCCGGTTTTTCCAATGGGTTCTAATCTTACTGTTTGTTTGCATGTTCGCATTCACCAGATTCAGGCTGGCTCCTGTGCCCCTTTGAGTACTTGCTTACTGTCTCACACAATAAGGTGCTGTCTCTGCTCTGGAAACAGCCATCTCTTCAAGAAGCCTGGTTGATTTTCATGGAAAATCGCATTTAGAAGCAAAGGTCTGGATACTAGACATGCTCATTGCCACTAGGATGTTACTGCCTCCAGGCCCTCTCAGTGGGCAGAGCAAGGAAGTGTATGTGTGTAAACCCATGCACACATGCACATAATCCATATTTATTCCCTTCCATCTCTCCATCTATATCTGAAATCTTTTTTTTAATGTTTTATTTATTTTTGATACAGAGAGAGACAGAGCATGAGACGGGGAGGGCCAGAGAGAGAAGGAGACACAGAACTGGAAGCAGGCTCCAGCCTCTGAGCTAGCTGTCAGCACAGAGCCCGACACGGGCTTCAACCCGTGAACGTGAGATCTGACCTGAGCTGAAGTCGGAGGCTTAACCAACTGAGTCACCCAGGCGCCCCTATATCCGAAATCTTAATTTACGCCAATATCTCCAACTGTACGTCACTACCACAGAATTGACTCTAGGTTTCCCCGTTCCCATATTTGTAACTCTCTTTTCCAATAGTGAGAAACCTGGTGCTGATTTTCCTCAATATAATTTACTCAAATTTTCTATGTGTATCAGCCTTTCACCACGTGAGCTCCCCCTTGACCCACACCCACAGCTCCTACCATGCAAGTCGCTTTCTCTGCCCAGTCCTGTCAGCCAGCCAAATGGAGTCCTCAGCCTGACCCAGCCATCAGTCCGCACAGGCAGCATCAGGTGAACCTCAGGCCAGCCAGGTTGCCATGGTCCCGCCCTCCTGACTACAAGGGTCTTCCCCGGGCAAATCCTTGGCCCCATTGGGTCTACTAAGCCCTAAACCCTGACCAAGGGTAAAGGGCAGAATACCATTATAATGAACTTTAAAAGGCATTACTTTTGCAGATAAAAGAAAATTATAGGGGCGCCTGGGTGACTAAGTTAAGCATCTGACTCTTAATTTCAGCTCAGGTCATGATCTCACAGTTGGTGAGTTCGAGCCCCATATTGGGCTCTGTGCTAACAGTGCAGAGCCTGCTTGGGATTCTCTATTTCCCCCTCTCTCTGCTTCTCCAGAGCATGCACTTGCGCGCTCTCTCTCTCTCTCTCTCTCTCTCTCTCTCAAAAATAAGTAAACTTAAAAAAATTATTATTAGGAGTTCAAATTGTTTGCTAGCATCTAAGACACGCGAACTCTATTATATATTTGAAAGTATAAGAGAAAAATAAAAATCATTGCAGATACAACAATTATTTTATATCCGTTTTACACCCCAGCCCTATACAAAGTCTGAGGGCGGTAATGAATATTCCTGTCCTAGTCAGTTTGGGCTGCTGTGGATTAAACAGCAATAGTTTGTTTCTCACAGATCTGGAATATGGAAGTCTGAGTTCAAACTGCCAACGCGGTCAGGTTCTCAGTGAGGGCCTTCCTCTTGGGTTACAAAAGGATATCTTCTTGCATCCTCACAATGTGGAAAGCAGGAAAGAAGACAAACTGTCTCATGTCCTAGAAGGACACTGATTCAGGGGCACCTGCATGGCTCAGTTGGTTAAGCGTCCGACATCAGCTTGGGTCACAGTATCACGATTTGTGAGTTCAAGCCCCACGTCGGGCTCTGTGCTGACAGCTTGGAGCCTGGAGCTGCTTCAGATTCTGTGTTTCTGTCTCTCTCTGCTCCTCCCCCACTTGGGCTCTGACTGTGTTATCTCTCAAAAATAAATAAATGTGGGAAAAAAAATTTTTTAAAGGATACTAATGCCACCATGAGAGTGACACCCTTATGACCTAATTACCTCCTGAGTACCCCACCTACCATTACGATCACATTGGAGGTTAGGAATTCTACTTATGAATTGGGGATGTGGGGGTGGATATAAACATTCAGTTTATAACAATCTCTGATCCTTAGATAATGTACATCTACCAGGACAGAAGCATGTGTATGGACTAAATATAAAACAATGTGGTAATTAACATTCTAGGTATGGGAACATGAGCTCCGGAGAAAAAGAGCAATGAAATCTCCTTGAGTAGGTCAAGGACAAGTACGTTAGTGCCGAGGAAGGGCAGACTGTATCCCAGCAAAGGAGCCTTTTCAACAAGTACCGGGTTGGGGGTCCCAGGGCTCAGCCATATCAATCAGGTCGGATTGTTTGCTAGTGACCAAGACATGCAGACTCTATTGTATATTTGAAAATATTTGTTGAAATGATATCTAAAATACTGTTAGTAATAATCACCTAATATTATTGCTTTTAAAAGTTTTTGATATTAGGGGCACCTGGGTGGCTCGGTCGGTTTAGCGTTCGACTTGAGCTCAGGTCACGATCTCAGGGTTCGTTGAGTCCGTGCCCCACGTTGGACTTGCTGCTGTCAGCCTGTCAGCTCAGAGCCCATTCTGGACCCTCTGTCCCCTTGCTCCCTGCCCCGCCCTTGCTTATGCTCTCTCTCTCAAAAAATAAATTTAAAAAATTAAATTTTTTTTAAAGTCTTGGACATTAGAATAGCTGTAAAAGTTAATAGACTTGACTGTGTCTTTGAATTACGGCTGAACAGTTTGCTTCTCCTGCAGCAAAGGGAGACTTGGCTGGTGGTGACTGACGTCAGCCTGCAGGGGCAGGAGGGGAATGACCCTGGCCTCCCCAAAACCGTCTCCGTGTGTGTGGCCCCCTCCTGCGTGCTGAGCCGGGCAGTCCTGGACGCGCTCACCCAGGCCGCCTCTCACAGCTTCCTCTTCAGGGACACTCTCCGAGCCCACGGTACGCTTTCTTCCTCACAGCTCTGACTCAGCAGCGGCTGACAGGTGCCATAGAATGGCATGGTGGCTTGTAAACGCCTCGACATAGTCTGGAACCGTGTCCCCTTCATGAAGCCGGCAGCAGATGTGCTGTGCGGAGTGGAAGACGCCCGCAGAACTGGCCTTGGGCTTTCACCGGCCCCTGGCATGGCCACCTGGGCAGAACCAGAACACCTGCAGTGCTGACACCCCCTGCGAAGTCGCCATTGGTCACTCAAAAACTGTCTCTTGTGGCACACCTTACGGGTGCAGAAGCCACCTGAAGCCGTTGCCTCAGACGTCACTTTGTAAAACAAACGAAGCGCTGGGGCGTTATAAATGTGCGCTTAGACCCGTCAGCCCTTTTTTCCAGGAATCAAAGTAGAATCCTGCCTAAACTACATTTTTTAAAAATTTTGTTGAGGTATAACTTGCATACACCAAATTCACCTTTCCAGATTGAGTCTGAATCTAGTCCTCGTGTGCTTTTCCAGCCCAGCACACTGGTGGCTTTAGGACTTCTCTCTGCGCAGTGCATGTGTCGTGGGACACAGGGGAGGGGCCCCAATGCTGCCTCTGCCCACACAACCTGTAGGCGGCTGGCAGAGGACACTGTCCTCACTGGGAGGAGAACTCACGTTTGTCGTCTGTGCTGCAGTGACCTGACATGTCTCTCTCAGCAGGTCAGATTGTTTGTGCTGAACGAAGTGTCCTTTTGCTTCAAAAGACCCCTTTGAGCGCGGCCTCCAGTGTGCCCTCCTGTGAACTGACCAGCCCCGTGCAGCTCAGCAAACTGGACTCTGTCACTCAGGTCAACTCCGTCTGCAGCGTTCAAGGTGAGTAGTCGAGTCAGTCCCGGTGCAAATGGAAATGGTATTTATATATTTTTTAAATATCATACTTCTATTCATTTGCTCATTTATTCAACAAATATTTGTTGTTGTGTGACATGTTCCAGACTTTGGATGCATAAGAACAAAATCAGAAAAGGCTCTTGCCTCTTAGACTTAAAGTCCATTTAGAAAGACGTCAGTCAGCTGTGCACACCATCGGATTTGGGACTGCGCGTTCTGAGTGCTCGGGGCACTGGTCGCCGGGACCTCCCGTTGGGGGGGGGGCGGGGTCTCCTCAGTTTCCCCAAGGACAAGGGCCTTGCGCTGAGACCTGAAGGATAGGAAGTAGCTAATTAGGCGAAGGAGTAGAGGCAGGAAGCATATCTGAAGGGGAAAAAACAGGGCACATGAAGGACACTGACTGGGCAGTGTCAGGGGAGCGCCAGAGTTTGCCAGTGGGTGGGAAAGGCGTCTGGACGGAGAGAATGACTGGAGACTAGACCCGGAGCACAGCCGCTGCCCCGCGGTGGCCCTGGCGGGAGTGTGCTCCATCATCGACAGAGGGGAGGCGCTGCGGTGTTGTCCCTGCAGAGCACGTGGAAGGGCCGGGGCCTCGGGTAGTAGCCGGGGCAGGCCAGCAGCAGTCCCCAGACGGAGGTAAGGGAAGAGGTGAGGTCCGCGTACAAGTGGGCGTGGCTGGAGAAACTGACCTGCTGGGCGGTGAGTTCAGCACCGAGGGAGCCAGAAGGAGGAGGCGTAGATGCGCACGACACGCCACAAGGTGATGGCGGGCCGTGTAAGGAAACGGGACACGGCAGAGGAGGCCAGCTCTGAGAGCACAGTTTTCGCTATGTCTTGATGAATTTAGATGTTTTGATACATCTGAAAAGGCATTTCAGTAGCTGGTTGGATCTATGAGTCTGGGGCTCAACATAGCATTAATATTCTCCTTTTTAACTTTTCAAATTTTAGTGAAAAAAGTAGTGCATGTCCAATGGGACTAGTGAAAGATGAAGAAAAAGGGAAAGTATTTCCTACCGTGCACCGAGCATGCTGCACTGTGTGCAGAAAGGAGCATCGGCATGGGCCCCTTCCCAGGGAGGGTGTGCGACTGCAGGACTTGGCAAACACCTCGTCCTGGCCCTGGCTCCCCTCACGGAGTCCTCCAGCCGGGGTGTCTAGCCCGCTGGTGGACACCGATCTAACTCAAGACTACTTGCTGCATCAGGATATTCTCTCCTATGAATAAACAGTCTGTCCACTGATGGACAGCACACACGGTCCTCTGGTTTTTGCAGTTATAAATAAGGCTGAAACAAACATCCTTCACATCCATCTCTACTGATTTCTTTGCAGGAAGATTTCAGGATCTTAGGGTTCGTGTATTTTTTTAAAACAACTTTATTGAGGTATAATCGCAACAATTCATTCATCTAAAATGGTTTAGTATGTTCACAGATGTGCAGCTGTCACTGCAATCTCATTTAAAACACTGTTGGGGCACCTGACTGGCTCAGTCAGTAGGGCATGTGACTCCTGATCTCAAGGTTGGGAGTTTGAGACCCATGTTGGGTGTAGTGATTATTTAAAAAACAAACAAATCCTGGGTCCAGAATAAACCACATGCCATCATGTACTCCCACCCTGTTCACTGCCCCTGGTCTGAGGACAGCACTGATCTACTTTCTGTCTTTATAGGTTTACTTTTTCTGGGTATTTCACATACACAGAGTCATACATTATATGGTCTTTCCTGATTGGCTTCTTTCATTCGGCGTAATGTTTTCAAAGTTGCCCCTGATGTTCCATGTTTCAGTGCTTCATTTCTCTTTCTGCCTGAATATTTCCTTGTATGGATGCCGCACGTCTTGTTTTATCCATTCATCCAGGGCACACTGAGTTGTTTCCACTTTCTGGCTAATGTAAGTAGTGCTGCCATGAATATTTATGGACAAGTGTTGTGTTTGAACTGTTTTCAAATTTTGGGTATGTACCTAGGAATGGAATGGTTGGGTCATACGGGAAATGCTGTACTTAGCCCTTTTGAAGAAATGCAGAGGGGCCACACTATTGCTTTGTGTATCCTCAATATTAAAAAGATGTTAAGTTAACTTCCAAAATATATACAGAAATTCACATTTCCAAAAGGCCTTCTAACAGGGCCTGTTTCCCCCTGCCTTGTCCACCATAAGATTCCTGAATCTTCCTATAATTTATATAAACAGCAAAAACTGTTGTTTAATTCACATTCTCCTGCCTCCTTTTAAGACTGAGCCTCATTCATTGTGTTGAGGCCATTTGAATTTTCTCTTCTGTGCATTTTCTTTTAGTGTTAGGACCTAAACATAACTAGAGCTGTGATTTAAAAGTGAGCAGTATAGCCTAGTGGTCCCAAAGAAAGCAGACTCCAGTAAGTCACGTCTCATCTGGGTCTTCCATCTTGTCATCTATCGCGAGGCTAATGGAATCCACCCTAACGCATTGTCGAGGATTAAAGACCACGCACATGACGCCTTGGGGGCTTGGAGTACTCACACACGAGTGGAGAGGGATTACATCTCAGTGCTGTCACTGCCCCTGTAGAGGAGGGCTGGATGACAGCCAGAGCCAATGAGGCAGTGGGTGGGTGGCCTGGGGACCATCAGGATTTGTCAGGCAGAGTTGCTGAAGGCCTTCCAGACAGACGAGGCCTTATAGAAAGCCCACGGAGATGCCATGGACAGGTGTAAAAGCTTCAGGTGCTGGAGGAGTCCGGGCCCTCCTGCCATGGAGCTGGTTCTGTCTCTTTCCTGGTCACGCTAACGAAGGAGGTTGTGTGATCACTTTGTGGTCTTACGGGACGCAGTTCTGCCAGCACTGTAGAAGGACGGGTACAAAGCCACGGCCGGCTGCTAGCAGGCTGTTCGGAAGCGTGCCGATAGGGAAGGGCTGGGACTCCGCAGAGGCGGAGGGACGGTGGGGGCATCTGAGAGCCGGCTTGTGGGCCCCTGGGCGCGCAGGCTGCTGGGCCGGTGCGCCCTGCAGACGCGTGCCCGGGGCAGTTGGTTGAGCCTTTGTTCTCGTCCCCACGGGCCGCAGCGTCCCCGCGCCCACAGCTGTGCTGCTGCCTGCACACCTCCTCCACCTCCAGAGGCCCGCCTTCCGCCTTCATTCTCTGCAGCGCGTGCTCCTGCCCCCCTCCCACCTCTCAGCTCTGTCCGCCCAGCTTCGGTCAGAGGCTCGGAGGCGAGAGCAGGGTGTGTGGCATCCCGTGCCCCACACTGGAGGGGGCAGCCCCGCGCCCCCACTGCGTGAGCTGCCCCAGAAAGACCATAGGAACCAAGGCCACCTGCCGCACCGTGGCCGCGGGAAGTCCAGTGTAGAAGTGGATGAGGGTGGGGCCCGGGTCCTGGCTCTGTTCCGGACATCGGACATCGAGGGGAAGGCGTCTGCTGCGTCAGCCCCCTGTAGGGCTGTGCTGCTTTGTCACTCTTTCTGCTAAAGGTGGTGTCTCCGTGTTCTGCACCTTGAAGGAAAAAACATGAGCTCTTCTGTGCTTCTTTTACGCCACTCTTCCTTCCCACCTTCGTACAGCTTCTGTGCTTTATAGGATTAAGATTGATCGTATTCGGTTCGATAACCGTAATTAAGCCTTGAACACTCTGTCTACAGATTGATTTTCTTTTTTTTTTTTTACAGCTTGATTTTTAAAGATGAAAATCAATAAATGGTATTTTTACTATTATGA
This sequence comes from Suricata suricatta, assembly GCF_006229205.1. NCBI lineage: Eukaryota > Metazoa > Chordata > Mammalia > Carnivora > Herpestidae > Suricata > Suricata suricatta. Next base: position 422,637 of record NC_043714.1, read on the forward strand.
TTATATAAATATTCACTGAATAGGAAAAAGCATATTGTACTTATGTTTCCTTTCTTGGTTTCTCGTGGAGTTGTTTTTGTTTGTTTTTAATCATTTTTTTAAATCTTTTTTTAATAGTTTATTTTCAAACTGGTTTCCATAATACACCCAGTGCTTCTCCCCCACAAGTGTCCCCCACCGTGACCATCCCCCCCTCCCTCCCTCCCCCTTCAGTCCATGGTTCATTTTCAGCATTCGGTAGTCTTTCATGATTTGTGTCCCTCACATCGCTTCTCAGCCTTTTGGCTAAGATCAAGTGTTTTTAATTATTTTTTAGTTTACATCCAAGTTAGTTAGCATATAGTGCAACAGTGAGTTCAGGAGTAGATTCCTTACTGCCCCTTGCCCATTTAGCCCATTCCCCCCCCCCACACAACCCCTGTAGCGGCCCTCTATCTGTTCTCTATATTTAAGAATCTCCTATATTTTATCCCCCTCCCTGTTTTTATATTATTTTTCCTTCCCTTCCCTTATGTTCATCTCTTTTGTATCTTACAGTCCTCATATGAGTGAAGTCATATGATATCTTTCTCTCGCTGAGTAATTTCGCTCAGCATAATACCCTCTATTCCATCCACATGGTTGCAAATGACAAGATTTCTTTCCTTTTGATTGCCGAGTAATACTCCAGTGTGTATATACCCACCACATCTTCTTTATCCATCCGTCTGCCGATGAACATTGGGGCTCTTTTCAGACTTTGGCTGTTGTCAGTAGCACTGCTACGAACATTGCGGTGCGTGTGCCCCTTCGAAACAGCACACCTGTATCCCTAGGATAAATACCTAGTAGTATAATTGCTGGGTCATAGGGTAGTTCCATCTTTAATTTTTTGAGGAATCATACTGTTTCCAGAGCGGCTGCACCAGTTGGCACTCCCACCAGCCATGCAAAAGATCCTCTGTCTCCGCATCCTCGCCACCATCTGTTGTTGCCTGAGTTGTTAATGTTAGCCACTCTGGCAGGTGTGAGGTGGTATCTCCTTGTGCTTTTGATTTGTACTTCTCTGATGATGAGTGATGTTGAGCATTTTTTCATGTGGCCATCTGGATGTCTTCTTCAGAGAAGTGTCTGTTCATCTCTTTTGCCCATTTCTTCCTTGGATTATTTGATTTTTGAGTGTTAAGTTTGATACGTTCTTTATAGATTTTGTATCCTAACCCTTTATCTGATATGTCATTTACAAATATCTGCCTTTTAGCTTTGCTCATTGTTTCCTTTGCTGTGCAGAAGCTTTTTTATGTTGATGAGGTCGCAATAGTTCATATTTCCTTTTCTTTCACTTGCTTCTGGAAATGTGTCAGTAAGAAGTTGCTGCAGCAGAGGTCAGAGTGGTTTTTGCCTGCCTTCTCCTCTAGAATTTCGATGGTTTCCTGTTTTATGTGTAGGTCTTTCATCCATTTTGCCTTTATTTTTGTGTACAGTGTAAGAAAGTGGTCTAGGTCCAGTTTTTGCATGTCACCGTCCAGTGTTCCCAGCACAATTTGCTGAAGAGACTCTCTGTATTCTATTGGATATTCTTTCCTGTTTTCTCCAAGACGAGTTGGCCATATGTTTGTGGGTCCATTTCTGGGTTCTCTCTTCTGTCCCATTGATCTGTGTCTGGTTTTGTGCCAACCCTATACCATCTTGATGATCACAGCTTTGTAATGCAGCTTGAAGTCCGGCATGGTGATGCCTCCAGCTTTGTTTATGTTTTTGTTTTTCAAGATTGCTTTAGCTCTTCAGTCTTTTCTGGCTCCATACAAATTTTAGGATTATTTGTTCTAACTGTAAAGAATGCTGGGGTTATTTTGATAGGGATTGCTTCATGGAGTTTTATATTGACTTTCATTTTCCTTGCATTGCCTTCACCCACACCATTTTCCCCCCAAATCTCCAAAAATGATGACAAATCATTGGAATTATCCTTTTCCTTTATATGTTCATGAGAGATGTTATTTTGTAGTTTTTCTTTATATAATGTCTTTATCTGGTTTTATATTAGGGTAGTGCTTTCCTCATAGAATGAGTTTAGGAAATATTCCTTCTGCTTCTATTTTCTGAAGAGAATGCAGAGGATTGGTATAATTTCTTCCTTAAAAGTTTGGGAGAATTTGCAGTGAACCTTCTGGCCCTGGTATTTTCTGCTTTGGAAGATTATGAATTATTGATGCAACTTCTTTAATAGAGATTAGCTGATTCATATCACCTCTTTCCTCTTGTGTGAGTTTGGATAGATTGTGGGTTTCAAGGAATTGATCCATTTCACATAATGTAGCAAATTTGGAGGGTAGGTAGAGTTGTTCATAACATTCTTTCATTGTCCTTTTAGTGTCCATGGCAACATTAATGATGTCCCCTCTTTCATTTCTGATAAAATTAACTTGTTTCTTCGCTCTTGTATTGTTGATTAGCCTGTTACAGGTTTATCAGTTTTTATTGATATTTTGAAGGGATCAACTTTTGGGTGTCTTGAATTTCTCTGTTGATTTTGTGCTTTTAATTGTATTGATCTCTCCTCTTATCTTCATTATTGCTTATATTCCCTTTGCTTTAGTTTTAGCTTGCTTCTCTTTTTATTTTTCCTAACATGAAAGCTATGTGATATTAGTTTTCTAATATATGCATACACTGCTATAAATTTGTCTCTAAGCCCTGCTTTTGCTGCATCGCACAAGTTTTTAATTTTTGTTTAATTTTCATTTAGTTCAAAATATTTTAAAACTTCTCTTGAGATTTCCTCTGTGACCCATGTGTTAGTTAGAAGTGTATTGTGTAATCTCCACTTGTTTGGGGGGTTTTCATCTATCTATCTGTTACTGACTTCTGTTTAATTCCATTGTGGTCTAAGAACATACTTAGTACGAGTTCTTTTCTTTTTTTTTCTTTTTTTTTTTTTTAAGAGAGAGAGACCGCACATGAGCAGGGGAGGGGACAGAGAAAGAGAGACAGAGCATCCAAAGCGGGTTACACACTCACCATAGAGCCCAGCATGGGGCTTGATCTCACAACCCTGGCATCATGACCCCAGCCAAAATCAATAGTTGGACACCCAACAGACTGAGTCACCCAGGCCTCCCTGATTTCTATATGATTTCTAGATTATATGATTTCTACACTTTAAAATGTGTTTCATGCCCCCACTTTGTGGCTGTCTTGATGGATATTCCACGTGAGCTTGAGAAGAATATTTATTCTGCTGGCATTGGATCAAGTATTCTATAAACGTCAATAAGACCAAATTGATTGATGATGCTGTTCAGTTCAACTGTGTCTATGATTTTCTGCCTTTGGATCTTTCAGTCATTGATAGAAGGGTATTGAAGTCTCAAAGAATAGTAAATAAAGTACAATCGTGGGTTTCTTTGTCTCGCCGTGAAGTTTTATCAGTTTGCCTCACATACTTTCAGTGCGTTGTTAGGCACATACACATTAAGAATTGTTATATCTTCTTGGCAAATTGACCCCTTTGTCATTATTTAATACCTTTCTGGCTTCTCTCTAATAGTTTTCCTGCTTCTGAAGTGTGCTCTGTCTGAAATTAATGTAACAATTTCAACCTGTTAGTGTTAGCACGGGATATCTTTTTTCCGCAACTTTCCTTTAATCTCTATTTGTCTTTGGAGTTGAAGTAGACAACTGCTTGGTTTTTGTCCAGTCTGTCTCCTTTAATTTGTGTTTTTAGACCATTCACATTTAAAGTGAATATTTATATAATCGGATTAATACTTACCATGCTTATAATTGTTTTCTATTCATTGCACTTGTCTTCTACCTTCTTGCCTTTTCCCCTTTTATTTTTTTTTTATTTTTTTTTAATGTTAGCGTGTGTGCTGGGGAGAGGAGCAGAGGGGAAGAGGGAGGGGGTCGTTAGCGGGCTTCAGCCCAGTGGGAAGCCCGGTGTGGGGTAAACCCAGTGGCCGGATCCCAGGGTGGGATCGGGGCCTGAGCCAACCTGGGCTCCCCTGCCTTTTCTCATGTTAATTGAGCGTTTCATGATTCCGTTTTCTCCTCTCTCTCTCTCAGTATATTGATTACACTATTTTTAACATTCTTTTTTAAAATATTTATTCATTTATTTGGGGGAGGGGTAGAGAGCTGGGAGAGAATCCCGGCAGGCGGCTGCCGGCCGCGTAGTGCACGCCTTGCACTCACAGATCTCCGCTCGTGACTCGTGACTCGAGCTGAAATCCGAGTCGGACGCCTCACCGACTGCGCCCCCCAGGTGCACGCTTTCTTTAACATTCTTCAGTGATTGCCCTGGATACTGCAGTATACACGTATAACCCACCAAGTCCACTTCCAAATAACACGACCGCTTCGAGAGTAGGTCCGGCCCCCTATACGGACAGTCTCGGTTCCTCCCTCCGCCCCCCGGAACATTGCTGACACTCACTGATCCATAAGGTGTAATCACCGCATACATTGTTGTTAGTATCACTTAAACAAACTATTATGTTTTACATTAATTTTCATTTATTCCTTCTCTGATGCTCTTCCTTTAGTTTATCCAGATCCAGTTTCTGACCCGTATAATTTTCCTTCACATGTCACCATTTCCACGTAGAGTTCCCTGTGGCTCCCTCTCTGAAGGGATCCTGCAGGCCTCTGGGCGGGTGCGGTGGCTGCGGAGTCACGGGCATCCCAGCGCTGCCAGATCCTCTGATAAGAACCAGTTAACTAGGGATGCGGAGAAAACAAAGCCCCGGCTGCAGAACAGCACAGATTCAGCCGGTGTCCCGTGCAGGAGCAGCCCAGCGAAGGCGAGGGCAGTGACCGGATCCCACTGAGGGACAGAGGCCACAGAGGCCGCCCTGCTCTCCAGCCAGCCGTGGGCTCACCCAGCTCTGCCTCCGGCAGAGCCACACAAGTCCTTACTCCTCGGTGAGGTAACAACAGACACCCCTAGGCCGGAGCGCAGCCTGGCTCCGCTCTTCCCGGCCCTGGAAAGCCCAGTGACGGCCTGTCCAGAGGTCGCCCAGGAGGCTCTTCCAGCACCTGCAGGAGGGCAGCGCCGGGAGCCGGACCGCTGTCTGCAGCAGCTACGTCGGTGGGCGTCAGGGTCTCCAGCCGTGGTGTGGACCGTGCAGACCCCTGAGCGTCCTCATCGAGCCAAGCTTGGATAAAGTCAGAGAATGGCTGTGCACCAGCCCCGCCCGGAGAACTCACGTCTCCGTCTGCAGGAGCGCTCCAGGGAAGCGGAGCCTCCGTGAGGGCGCGGCGCTCACTGGTCCGCTGCGCTTTCCGGGCCTTCCGGTGCCGCTCCCTGAGCATCAGCACCCAGACTATGCAAGGGATCTTCCCAGTTTGTTTGTTTTTTTTTTTTTTTTAGGGTAAAAAAGTTTGGCAGCCTTCGTTTTTGTCTCCTTGCATGGCTCACCACTTCCTTAGACGCCCCTTGCTAGTGGGCAGCGGCCTTGCTCTCGGACACAGGCATGCACGCAGCGAACTAAGTCCCCTGGCGCCCTGGAAAGGTGTGCCAACTGCTCTCTTCAAACCAGGCTTCCGCCTCTCACTAGAAGGAAACACTTTCGAGCCCCAGCTTCTGTCCATTGGGGGAAAAAAAAGTGTAGAGGAGGGTGTGCCAGAGAGTTACAAGTCACTGAAGAAAATAGGAGAGCATGCAGCCGCCCTGTCCCCTACGGGAAAGGAGCCACTGCACTTCCCAGGAAGGAGCCTTTGAAAAAAGCTTTTTAAAACGATGTTTTAATAAATATGTGATACACCTTTCCCAGACCTGATTACAAGAGACTTATCTTTTTGAGTAAGCTCCGTGCCCAGTGTGGAGCCCAATGCAGGGTTTGAACTCAGGGCTGTGAGATCCAGACCTGAGCTGATATCAAGAGTCGATGCTTAACTAGCTGAGCCACCCAGGCGCCCCAAAAAGTAAAATCTTTTAATAGCAGATTGCACCCAAGCAATGAGTATGGTTGCAACCCTCAAACTTAATTTCCCTTTTGCTTTCATTTAAGCAAATGTTCTAGATACTAACAGTTTCATAGTACGATCCCAGCCATCCCTTGGGATTTATTTAGAATCACTGGAAGTCATCTCCAGTGCTGTGTATGCCCCAGAGGAAATATATTTCTTCAGCTGTGTCATGTTCCCTACTGGAAGGAAATTGCTTAATCCCATCTAAATGTAAGCACACTTAACACCCAAAGATACCTTAGGATAAAAAGGAACTGTGGTCGGTAGCCGTCTTCCCTTTACTAGTTCATGTGGCGGGCACTTAGCAAGTGCCACCGGGAGCTGGTGAGCGCCGGGCACACCCTCGGGGTCCGAGCCACGCACCCTGCGTGGCCCTTCTTGTGCCTCTGCCTGTTGTGAGTTGGTCAACGCTCCTTTCCGGCTGTCTTATAAGCCATTAGTGACTTTACTTTTCATCCTTTTGACTCAATCTTGATTCGATTTGCAGGGACAATGAAATTAGCTGGGACAGCCTTTTCAAAATCATGATCTATTATTTTCATTTTTTAAAAGTCATGCAAGTAGGCATTGCATGAATGCACTTTAATAAATCAAGCCTGCTTAGTTGTAACAATTCTTTTATACCCTACAGATAAATTGCTCCTAATGCTTGTTCTAGTGGGGACTGAAATTCTTCGCTCCAGGAGTAGGAGGGATGATTCTTCCATTTTCCTGGAAACTTAGGTCACATCTTTTCAAATGTCTGATTTCACCAGTTTTCAATAAGAATGGTCTATGGTTTGCTAATGTATCTAGGTAATATCTATAAGGCTTCACATTTCAAGAAAACTAGACCATCTCAATCTCCTGTTTAAAATTCCTCACTGACTTCTCATGCCTCTAACTGTAAAATCCCTAGCAAAACCCTCAGTGACTTGGTCTCCCAGCCTCACAGCCATATCTTTGCTGTTTCCTCCAGCCCACCCCACCTACAACCTCCCTTCGTCTCTCTTCAAACTTCCCTGACCCCAAGCTAGCCAAGAGACCCTCCCCCTGTCTACCTCCAAGGGACTTTTCCATTTCTCAATTTAGCATTTAGTTCATGGTAATATTTAGTAGACTGGTTATGTTTATTTATTTCTGAATAACTTATTTGTTTGTTTATTGTGAGTAGACTCTGTGTCCAATGTGGGGCTTGAACTCATGACCCTGAGATCAAGAGTCAAACTGAGCCAGCCAGGCGCTCCCTTAGTAGACTGTTTGTAGAACAGTTTTAGGTTGACGTCACAGTGGATCAGAAGTTCCGGAGATTCCCCACGCCTCCTCCCCCTGCACACGCACCGCCTCCCCCAGCACCCACACCCCCGCCAGGGCGGTACATTCATTACAGTCGCCGAGCCTACGTCACCACATCATTCACCCCAAGTCCAGAGTTTACATGACAGTTCATTCTGCTGTTGTGCATCCCACGGGTTCAGACAGATGCCCCCTTGTCATGGTAGCACACTGATAGCTTCACTGGCATTAAAATCTTCTGCTTCACCTCTTTATCCCTCCCTCCCCGCTAACACCTGGCAGCCACTGATCTCTTTACTGTCTGTATAATTTTGCTTTTTCCAGAATGGTGTGTAGCAGTTGGAGTCAGGCAGTGTATGGCCTTTTCAAACTGGCTTCTTTCACTAAGCAATATGAATTCAGTTTCCCGCGAGTATGTTGAGTATGTTTTCATGGTGTGATAGCTCACTTCTTTTTCGTGGTGAGTAAGATACCACTGTCTGGACGCGCCACAGCGTGTCTATCCGCTCACCTACTGAAGGACAGCGTGGTGGCGTCCAAGTTGCTGCACTTAATAATGAAGCTGCTGGGGGCCCCAGGGAGGCGCAGTCGGTTAGGTTTGACCCCGGCTCGAGTCATGATCTCAGGGTTCGGAGTCCAAGCTCTACACGGGGCTCTGCGCTGACAGTGCAGAGCCTGCTTGGGATTCTCTCTCCTTCGCTCTCAGAATAAATTAAAAACTTTAAAAAAATCAAGCTGCTATAAACGTCTGTATACAGGTATTTGTGTGGACATAAATTTTCAACTCCTTTGGATAAATACCACCAAGTGCAATTGCTGGGTCCTGTGGTGAGACTGTGTTTAGTTTGATCAGAAATGGCCCAAACTGTCCTCCAGAGAAGCCGCCCCACCTTGCGGCGCAGCCAGCGTGACCGCTCGCTCCTGGGCTCCTCATCCTTCCCGGGATTCGGGGGTGTCGGTGTCCGGGCTTTGGCTCTTCTCATAGGGGCATCGTGTTGTCTCATTGTTGGGTATTTGGTTTGGTTTGGTTTTGCTTACCGAAGTGTCGTTGACTCACCGTGTTACAGGCATTTCCAGTGCACAGCACAGCAGTGTGACAACGTTATGCTCCGCTCACTGGAAGTGTCGCTACCGTCTGTCACCGCACAGCCCTGTCCTCCTTCCCTCCTCATGACAGTTGTCCCATGACTGACGCCTGTACCGCCCACCCCCGGCCACCCATTTCGCCCATCCCCCCACCACTCCCTCCTCTGGCAACTTCCAATTTGTTCAGTGTATTTATGGGTTTGTTTCTGCTTTTTGTTTGGTGGTTGTTTTGGTTTTTAGATTGCACATCTAGGCAATCATGGTATTTGTCTTTCTCTGACTGACATATTTCCCTTAGCATAATGTCCTCTAGGCCCATCCATTTTGTTGCACATGGCAAGATCTCATTCTTTTTTATGACTGAATAATATCCCGTTGTGTGTGTGTATCATATGCATATATGATATATGTATCACATCTTTTTTTATCCATTCATTTATAGAGGGACACTTGGGCTGCTTCCAGAAATTAGCTATTGTAAATAATGCTGCTATACGCATCAGAGTGTATATATCTTTTCCAATTAGGGGAATTACTGAATTACACAGTATTTTTATTTTCAACTTTTTGAGGAACCGCCATACTGGTTTTCACAGGACAGCCGGCGGTGCCTGAGGGCTGCCCTTCCCCCCACACCCACACCCACACTTGTGATTTCTTGTCTTCTTGACTTTAGCCATCCCAGAGGGTGTGAGGTGGTAGCTCATTGTGGTTCTGATTTGTATTTCCCTTTTAGTCCGTGATTTTGAGCATCTATTCATGTGTCTGTTGGCCATCTGGATGTCTTCTTTGGAAAAATATCTAGTCAGGTCCTTAGCCCATTTTTAATTAAATTATTTGGGTTCTTAAAAAATTTTTTTGGTGTTCTTCTTGTTTTCCTTTGCAGTTCCCCAGTCACGTGATGTTTGACATCTTTCATATACTTATTTTCCATCTGTATATCGCCTTTGGTGAGGTGTCTGTGAAGGTTTTAGGCCCATTTTTTTAATTGGGTTGTCTGTGTTATTGTTGAGTTTTAAGAGTTCTTTGTGTATTTTGGACAACAGTCCTTTATCTGATATGTTTTTGTGAATATTTTCTCCCTTATTCATATTTTTCTCATTATTTGTTCCTCTTTCTTCTCAACCAGACTGTGGAGCCCACAAGAGCAGGGGCCGTAGCATCTGTCAGTGTATTTTCCACGCGACGTGCGTACCCCATACTAAGTAGCACTGTGTACACATGTTTGTTGAATAAATCACAAACATTGGGTTAAAAAAGAAATAAGGAAACCAGAGAAATCACACGAGAGGATAACAAGCCAACAAGACTATTTCTCTTTCCTTATCAGGAAGTGGGAATGAAGATCAGGGGTCCATTATCCTCACGAGGGAGCGAATGCTGCGGTGGCGCCAGCAGCGCACAGGACAGCTAGCGCTCTGGGGTGGAGGGTGCCAGTGGGCGGTCAAGAGGGCCTCGTGGGAGGCGCTTCTGGAAGGGGGTCCCTGTACCTCCCGTACTCATGCTCTTGGCCGTGATTTGCCTCCGTGAATCCACGCTGAGAAAGAGGTGTCCGTACGACAAAGGCCTTCCGGAGAGAGATTTCCGCTGCCCAGACCTGTGTGTCCGAGATGGAGGGGACGGGGACCCATCACCTGAACGGAGTATCAAATCAGGCAGTGCCTACAGCCGATCGGCAGCCGCGTGCGAGCGGAGCGGGCACCCCGGCGGCTTGCGTGACGGCTGCAGTGCGCTCGCGATTGTGGAAAAGGCTGGAAACAATGAGGCGGGATGGAGATACTTGGTTAGGTTGTAATGTGAGCAAGTTTCTAAAAACTTACTTTTTATTGTTGAAGTTTTGTTTGTGCAGTACATGGAAGTTATAAAAATCTTGGGAGCATTTAGATAAACTCAGAGGGGAGAGGGAATGCTGAGGAATCTCACACTGAGACACAGAGAGAAGTTGGGGGCTGGATGCTGCCTCTGACACCCCATCTTTCCTTTCACTCGGGCCCAGGCACCGTGGTTGGTGTGGATGAGAGCACCGCCTTCTCATGGCCCACTTGTGACCTGTGTGGCAACGAGAGACTGGAGCAGAGCCCGGGACACAGGTAAGCGGGCAGCAGCTGGCCTGGAAGACCCAGGGCAGCCACGGCCAGGCCGGGGTCCCCGGTGCCGGGTGCCTCGGGCCGGCGTCCCCTGCCGAGCCTGCGCGCCCGACGGGAAGCCTCCCGGCAGCCAGAAGGCCGGGTGACAGGTGTGCTGGCTTGTTTGTAACAGGGCTTCTGGCCGCTGTTTGCAGCTCCCACTGTCGTCAGAGAGAAAGCGCCAGGTTCCGTACGCAGCTCCTTTGTCATCAGTCAGGGCAGATGTGAAAAAATGGGACAGAGGTGGTGACTGCACAGCTCCTCCTCTGGGGGGTGCCGCGCTTCCCGAGACTGGTGACACCTACATGAGCGGACAGTCCTGCCCTGGACCCTGCCTTGGGCCCCCAGGCGCTGGGTGTCCGTGTAGTTCTCTGAGCCGGTTCCAAGCCTCCCAAGGTGACTTTTGTCACCTGACGGAAAGAGGCCTGCTCATTACTTGTCTGCCTCTTAGTAAGTAATGGACAGCTGTCTCCTTGACACCCCCTGGGTTGGTGGCCTTAGGTATAAACAAGGCAGCGCCAGATCGCATTCAAGAGGCCGGAAGAGTGTGAACCACAGGTTTACCTGGTGGCGGTCCGGGGCTGCCTGGGACAAGGAGGCGGTCATCCTGTCCCGGCCGAGGGGAGCCCTGGCCGCTGCCTGCCACGCAGGGGGCCCCACTCCGCCTCCCGGGGTGTTTGCTGTCACCCCTCCGTGGCTAGCTCGGATGGGGCTTCCTGCCACAGCGGCCCTGCTGTGCCGTGGGGCCTCTGCTGGCCTGTTTCAGGAATTTAGTTTCGGAGAGTAAACCCCCTTTTCCATCTCAGCAAACACGATGTTTTAGAAAAAATGTCTACCACTAGACCTTTCTGATTTCCAAGTCCTGTCTTCCCTGTGTTTCCAAACAGAGGCTCCTTTTCCTGTGGGGACTGCTCCCGGGTGGTCAGCTCTCCTGTGCTCAGAAGGCACCTGGAGGTGTTCCTGGCCTGCCCCTCTCGGCCGCAGTGCACCGTGAAGGTCAAGGTAGGAGGCCTGCGGCGCGCCCACTGCGGCGGAGCCCTGTGCCGCACGGCGGGCCGGGGGTGCCTCCGCGTCCCCTTCCCTGTCGGGAGCACGGTTTCCAGGTCTGTGCCCGACGGTCCCGTCGGACACAAGGCTTTGCGGGGAAGCCGCTAAGGAGATAAAGGGGTGGAGACTGGCACGAAGCCCGAGCGCTGGCGCCCGTCCGGGCTGAGCCGCCGCCACCCCGCTGTCATTGCAGCTGTCGCAGCCCAGCATCTCCTCACTCCTGAGCGTGGCCGCCGGCGAAGACGGGGTGAGTCCGGGCACACGCAGCCCACGTGTGCACCCCTGTGTCCCCAGGCCCAAGTCCGCGGGTCATCCCCGGGTGAAGACCCCTGTCCCGTGTCCTTGCGGTTCCGGCCAAGGGCCGCAGTATAACTGTGCGTTCTCGGTGTTTGGGACACTGGGACCCGGTAAGCCGGACTGCCGTCTCCCTGACAGCCGCCGTGTCTGCTCAGGGCTCTTTTCCGTTTGGAACTCAGGTCAGTTCCTTACCAATCTCGCAGGAGATACATGAGTCTTCCCCCGGCTTTGGTTATAGTAAGGCAGTCGGCGTTTCAGGGCTGCCGGGGTTTCACGTAGTAGAAGTGGGGCCCGAGGCGCCCACTCTGTGTGTGTTAACCGCGGGGTGTGCAGAGCGGGAGTGACGGATCGTCACCGTCATTTCTCAGAACGGTGTTGACGCCCCGAGTCTCTGTGCTGTGAGGCCACATGGAGGGCTCGCTCCGTCAAGAAAGCCACCATCTGAATATACATAACTTAGGGCCTCAAGACAGTTTCTTCTGTGTCAAATTTGGCTCTCATAAACCAGAGAGCTCTGTCCTGGAGATGCCACCTCTGTCTTGTCAAAACCCATCTGACAGCACCGCAAGGGGCCCTGGAATCGCTGAGCCGCAGAGAAGAGCACTGATGCCCGAGCCCTGGGGTGGTGCCAGGGCATAGTCCCCGGGGCACAAAAGCGATCTCTGGCCGGGGGTGGGGTCCACATCCAAGTAGCAGACTTGGGCCATCTGGGGAGCTTGTGGCAAAAGGGGGACTGAGCATCTGCAGAGCTTTGTGATGGGTCCCGTTGCCAAATCCCAGCTCTGGTAGCAACCACAATGAGAGGTGGAGGGGGCCGTCCCCCCAGGCTCTGCCTCCAGCCGCCCCTCCTGCGGCCAGAGCCCGCCAGCACGAGGAGGGCCGACAGCCATTCGCCCTCTTTCCTCAGACCGTGGCTCTCAAAGTGTGGGTTACACCGGGGCGTGGATAGATCCATGAATAGGTTCCTTGAAAGGGCGCCGGGGGCTCGGTCGGTTAAGCGGCCGGCTTCGGCTCAGGGCATGATCTCACGGCTTGTGGGTTCGAGCCCCGCGTCGGACTCCGTGCTGACAGCTCAGAGCCTGGAGCCTGCTTCAGACTCTGTCTCCCTCTCTGCCCCTCCCCTGCTCGCGCCTTCTCTGTGTCTCTCAAAATTAAATAAAAAACAGAAAAAGAACTGAAAATTAAGACAGGATCCTTGAGGATCACTGGGCTGACTCGGTTTCCCAGCCCTGATTCCAGGGTGGAACTGCCCGTGGGGCCCTAAAACGAGTTTCTGTCTCTCTCCCTGGGATAGGGCGCACCGGCCTGGGCATAGCTCTCTTACACAAGTGGGTGACCGCTCCAGGCCCGCACAAATCTTTGCCTGAGGGGCTGCTTCGCGGGTAGGGACCGATGTGCGGACCAGGCCATGGCGGGCTAAGAGCAAGCACCCCGACTGCCCCCAAGTAAGGTGTGAGTCCGCGACTACAATGGACCTCGGACTGTGCGCACCGCTTGCCTTACAGCTTGCCTTATTTCACGTCCCAGGGTCGCTGTGGTGCAGAAGCACGTTTTACCGCAGAGGAGACAAGAGTGCGGGGCTCACGGCCACAGTCGTGTTGGGGCACTGCCATCACCACTGCGACCAGCTAACAGTGCAGGGAGGGTGACAGGGGTCCTGGCGCGTACGTTTCTGCTCCTGAAGTTCCGGGTTCGCTGGGTGACTGACTCCTCGCCACCTCGTCTCTCGGCCTCTGGGGTGGGCGAGGAAGAAGAAAGAAGGGGGTGATCCCGGTGAGGCCGGTGGGCGGGAGGGGCTTTAAACGGGTGCTGAAGATGGCGGATCGGGGTCTCCGGTGGGAGGCGCTGGGAAAACTGCCTGAGGAGCACACGTAGCAAACGAACCCAAGCCCGCGACGTCAGCACAGAGCGGCAGCGGCGCTGGGGCCGGCGCACAGCTCCCCGCAGGCCCGCGGCACAGAGGCGCAGCGCCT
>NC_043714.1:436492-441803 GCF_006229205.1 Suricata suricatta
AGGCGCAGCGCCTGCCCCGGCCTGGGCTCCCTCCGGCGCCGCGACGGCTCCTCCAGAGAGCAGCCTGGTGCTCCTCCCAGGAAGCCTCCAGCCCCGGACCGCCCTTGACGGCCTGCCTCCCTGCGGGGGCCGGGGCCGGCGGGAGGCCTGGAGAACGGCCTCCTCCCCTGGTTGCCTTCTGACTGAAGCGGACTTGCACCTGTTCCGCTCCACACTTCCAACTACAGTGCGTCCGGAGGCAAAACCCTACTTAGGAAGCACTCAAGAGGTTTGCCTGTGTGTGTGCTTGAGTGTGTGCTCGTGTGTACACGAGTGTGCTTGCGTGTGTGCCTGTGCGTGCACACTTGCACTGGGAGAGGGGCACGGGGTGGCGACGGTCTCGGGGTCACCTCTCTGGGTGCTCTGTCATCAGAACCCACAGTGTAAACTGCAGGCCTGGAGGCACATTTTAGTGAGTGCCTCCCCCTCCCCGGCGTTACCCCCGGTGGAGTCAGGGCTGCACATCCGGCCGCCAAGGGCCCGGGGCTGCCGTGAGGCCTGTGTGTGGACATGAGCACAGGCTGCGCAGTCTGGACTCCGTCCGTTTTCTGGCTGAGAATGCACGTTCGCGAGCACCCGAAGGGGCGAGCGAGGCTCTCGTGACACCCAGAGCCCCGCTCGCTGGAACGGATGTCCTCGTCCGGGTTGGGACACAGGCGTGTTAAGTTTTACACCATAACTTTGAGGTGTTCAAGCTACAGAGTGAAATCGGGGAGTGGCTGCTTGTTGTACATGTCAGTTCTCAAAGGTCACATTATAGTGATAGGAAATCTGGAGCTTGTTTCTTTAGCTTTCAGATAAAGGAAAGTTAAATATAGTGTGCCTTCTAAAAAGATGCCTTTTGCACGATGCACATTCATTACATTCATATGAACAGTGCGTTTGCATTTGCTGGTGTGATTATTTTGCACCTCTTAAGTCCCCGCAAATATAATTATCATTTGATTTCCATTTATCAGTGATACAGTTATTATTGACTATGATGTGGTCACTATAATCTGTAGCTGCCAGGTGTGATATTGTAAAAGAAATGATCCATTTCTGACTTTTCTTGTGAGTCAGAATTCTGCCTTTACTCAGAGTGAGTGTGGGAGTGCCGGGCCTCCTCCCTCGGCGCGGATGTGCAGGTGGTAGACGCGGCACGGACGTCCCCGGCCGCCCGCCCCGGCTGGCGCCCCGCAGTCTGCACGGCCCTGCGGGCACCCTCCGCACCCCCACAGTCCTGCAGCTCTCTGGTTCTCCGCCGTCTTTTCAGGGTCAGACCCCTCTTAGGTTTACAGCAAGACCTTGAATGATGAGGGCAGTGGGCCATGAACCTGATGTCAGTGTCACAGATGAGCGGGGTAGAGGAAGGCCTCAGCCATGGTTGTCCCGTCAGACTTGAGTTCTGCCACTTCATCTGTCTTCTTTTGTTTTTGTTTTTGTTTTTGAGAGACAGTGTGTGTGCAGGAGAGGGGCGGAGAGGGAGGGGGAGAGAGAGAGAGAGAGAGAGAGAGCGAGAGAGTCTGAAGCAGGTTCCGTGCTCAGCACAGAGCCTGATGCGGGGCTCAGTCCCGTGACCTTGGGACCATGACCGGAGTGAAATCAAGAGCTGGACACTTAACTGGCCGAGCCACGCAGAGGCCCCTCTCCCCACTCCCGTCTTGACGGCAACTCCTCCTCCCCCACCCCTCCATCAGCCACTGAAGAAGCCACAACTCTCCTGATCACATCGAATAGGCTACGTGTGTTGCAATGTGCCTTTTTCAGAGGCGGGAGAACAAAACGATCACAGTGCCCTGGCCCTCGAGTAGTGCCCACGCCCCAGATGGGTCCTGATGTCACCGCTTCGAAGCCGGCCGTCGCCGGCCTCCATCCTTCCTCTGCCCAGCGGCTGCCGAGGGGCTTGGGCTCTGCCGGGACAGCTCCCGGGGCGGCAGCTGGTGCTCCGGCCGCCAGGCTGAGGTCACAACACCCTGCAGTCCCCTGCTCACTGTTGTGCTCCTTTGCCTGGGACCTTCCTGGGCTCTGGCCAGACAGCCACACAGTCTAGGTTTTCTCTCGGTATGTGTCTGGATCCCAAGAGGGGTAGGCAGAAGCCGCGCACCTTCCTGACCTAGCTGGGGACGCCACTCGGTGTCCTTTCCACCGTACTTCCATGAGAAGTGGTCACTGAGCCCAGCCCAGGATCCAGGGTAGCCCGCCTTTGATGGGAGAGCACCGAGGAGCCAAAGACGTGTGCCCACGCTCCTCATGTTGTCAGAGCCTCCGGCCTCAGTGTCCTTTGCCAAGACACATCAATGATGGGAAGGGTGAGCTAAGGCGTACAGAACCGGGCCGCTGTAGAGTTGTGTCAGGGGCCTTGCATAGAGGAGGGGTGACGTGCCTCAGTGGCAGCAAAGGAGTCTGAAAGAAGCCTTTACCTTCTAGGGCTCCCGTCTCTGGTAAAGCCAGAGATGGGATTCCTTCCAGCACGTTTGAGCCGCTCTTTATTTTCGGCCCCACTGCCACCGCAGGGAGAAAGTGTTCTGAGGGTTGAGACCACCCCCAGCCCCCCAGCCCCCGCCTGCCGGCCCACATGCTGTCGCTGGGTTCTCATCTAGAGACTAACCAATCCCCGTGAGAGACCCCTCAATGGGAAGAGAAAGCTTCCCGCAACACAGCCTGTCAGGCCACAGAACAGTTACTCTAGAAAGAACGGGACCCTATTAGGGAGGGAAGCTTGGGTCAAAGTTCCGGGAAGCCCTTTGACCAGAAGTGTTGCTTGCCTGGGGAAGTGTCCCAAAGGAAGTGGGAGACGGCGGCCAGCGTGCTGCGCGCCCCGCCCCCCTTCCCCCTGGAGAACAGGGCGCGTCCCTTGGTACCTCCGGCCCCAGTTCCTCTCCCAGGACCCCCAGCTGGGACTCCTTGTGGTTGCATCACAACTATCAGAAAAAAAGGAGTTCCTTCCTTTGCCGTAATAAACAGGGTTTTTAAAATCAAGCCCTTAGCTTATTTTCCTCCTTATCCTGTTCTCACCATTTGAAAAGTGGAAGGTCACAGACTAAGGAAAGGACCTTCTGCTCGGCGGCGTCGGCGCTGCCGGGAACAGAACGTCCGGGCTAGCCCGGCTGGCGTTAACCCGCACGCCTCTCTCCCCGCAGAGCTATGAAGTCAGGAGCGTCCTCGGCCAGGAGGTGGGGCCGCTGCCGTGTGTCGTCCGGTCCGTGAGCGCGCACCCGGCCGGCGGCGTCCGATTGGAGGAGGTTGAGCTCCTGACTGCGGGGAGGGCCTCTTCCCAGCCCGGCCGGCGGCCGTAGGAGCGTGAACTTTGTGATGCCGCCGCGGCGGCGGCGGTTTGCGGTTGGTTATTTGTTAACTACGGGCAGAGAGAGGAGCGTCCTGTGTGATCTGGAAATGGAACTTAGATTTTTCTGGGGCAAACGTTAGTAAGGTAATTTTGTAAACTATACATCAAAGTGCTTTTTTGTACTATTTTATGGGTCTATTTTATGACCTTTCTGCCAATTTAGGAACATGTTATATTAAAACTTAAATCAGCATAAGGTATTCATTTTGTATTTCATCTTAGGCAATATTAAAACAGCAAGAAAAAAATTCTGTTCTTTTTTTTAAGTGTTTAAAATTGCTGCTCATAAAGTATAGGTGAGTTACCTGGTGGGATTATCGCCTTACCGGACAGAGAGAGACCTGTTTCGTCGCGCTGGGCACTGTGCACGAGAGCCCATGAGACTCAGGAGGAGGGACTGGTTATTGTTTGCTTCGTTGGCAGAGATTTAAATTAACATGAAATGAATAAATTGCCTTTAGACAATAAAAATTTTGTTTCCTCCTTTATAACAATATAATCATGAGAGGCCGCGGTCAGTTACATAAGACAGAGCTAGCAGTTCAGAGCCAGAACGGGTGCCTGGTACCCGCTCTAACTGGGAGAAAGGCAAACACGGCTTTATTTGTCCTGATCAAGCTGCGAGACATTACGATGGCAGGTAGGACTCACGGTTTGGAGTAGCTTTGGGACCGTCTTCTGCATCTACTGCAGAACTATTACATGTTTACGCTCACTTTGAAAATCTCCTGGAAGCTGTACCTAAGACTGAGGAAAGTGAAAGCAAAGCCCCATGAAAGCCGAAGACGGCTTAGACATGCTGGCGGGACAGCCAGAGCCCTCACCTCGCCCTCGCCCTCGGCCCTGAAGCGGCCAAGTGGAGGTAGGAGCCCTTCGGCTCTTCCCTATTCCCGAGCCCCTAACTCAGCTGCGGGAGCCGCCAGCCAGCCCCCTCCCGAGGTCCGGGCTCCCCCCCGCCCCGCCCGGGAGCACTTTCCACCAGAAGCTGCCCGCTTAGCACGAGGTTACCGCGCTCTCCCGACCTTGGCAGAGAACCTCTGCAGGTGGACCCGGGCAGGCTTCAAAAGCAGAGCGGACACCCTCTTCCAAGGAGCTCCGTGCCCGCGGGGACGCACCGGCGTCCCGCGCCTCCCCGGGGCCCGGCCGCGCGCCCGGCCCAGGACTGCGCCCCTCCCCAGCGAGGTCCCGCGGCCGCCGGCGTTCGGGAGTCACTGCGAATGCGGAAACCGGAGGTGGTTTTAAATGCTTCTTTATTCTTACAAATGCTGTAAAAATTAATATAAAAAGGTGATCATGCTCAGTCTTTTCCTCTGACCTACGATACAAAGGGTCTGTCTGAAAAGTCTTTCTTTTCTTTACAAATGTACCTTAGCTGCATCAACAGGAGTAAGATGTAGAAAAGCTACCATTATAAAAATAACTTAAGGGGAAATAAACACGTATAGCTTCTCTCCAAGTTCAGTGGCGGTGAAGTCCAGGCTGCAGGCTCCCCGCTCGCGCGTCCCAGAGAAGCTGCGGCCGGCGTCCGGGCGGGGCGCCTCGGCTCCCGGACCCGTCGGGCCTGAGGTATCGGTCGTTGGTGAGTCTCTGCCGCCCCCGGGCCGCGCGTTACCGGCAGTCGGCGGCCGCCGCGGCCGGCAGGAAGGGCGGGCTGGGCAGCTGCTTGAAGAACTGCCGGAGGCCGGCCAGGTCCCGCGTGAGCTGCTCCACGCGCTGGTGCAGCTTCTCGTTCTCGGCCGACAGCTCCACCAGCTTCTGCTGCATCTCCTGGTTGCGCCGCTTGGCCTTGTCGCGGCTCTTGCGCACGGCGATGTTGTTGCGCTCGCGCCGCTGCCGGTACTCCGGGCTGCCGCGGTCCGGGCCGCGCTTGGCCGCGCTCTTCTCGCGGGCCGGGCCCGCGGCGGGGCTCGGCCCGGGGCTGCCGCGCGGCGGCTCGGGCGACGT
>NC_043714.1:441903-449893 GCF_006229205.1 Suricata suricatta
GTCCGCGTCCCGAGCGGCGACGAGGGCACAAGGGGGCTGCCTCGCGCGATTCCGGGGGCTCGGGGTCCAGCCTGGCCCTAGGGATCGAGGCTCGGCGTCGCGGCTGCAGCTCCCAGGCCGCGGGGACCGCGGCGTCCGGCAGAGGGATCACGACGTCCGCTCGAGCCGCGGGCCGCGCTACTTGCCGGCGGCTCCAGCGCGCGCGGACCCCGCCGGGCCCGACGGCAGCACTGCCATCTTGCGGCGGCGCGTTGCTCCAGTCCTGGTTCAGTTTCGGGCTCTTTGTACTCCGTATTCCAAAGAGTCCTGAATCTAAAGCAGTTGGGTCCTCTTTAGGAGACCGAGGTTTGCACGAGCAGCTGGGACAGACTGTTAGATTGCTAGCTCTTCATACTGTGAAATGCACGAAGAGACAGTATGGATTGATTTTGTTCGGTAGGTTCCCTGCGGTTTGGGGCAGGCGTTTCTGGTCAACTCCATTTATTAAATTGCTGCCTTTACTCAAACGTGGCCTCCTACTCACATCAGTGCTTGGCTTCGGTTTCTCCCTCACCAGGCTTCAGGGCCAAACACCTAATGCTCCACAAACTGCACGGGAGTTTCCGCGGGCAATTGCAGAGGTGACTTCTAGTTTTGTCCTGTGGATGTTTTATAGATTTATAACAAGAACAAGCATGTTGCTTTAGAATTCCTTGGAGAGGCCACATGATGTGGATGTTACACTATTGATTAATTTCCTATGAAGGTTAAGACCCAGGGACACGTACACGGTGGGCTCATGCATAAACAACAGAAAAACCTAGGACATATGTCTTGGTTCTTATTTTTTTAGGAACCCATAGAAACACTGTCAAACTCTCTCCAACCAGAGGATGTAAAATGAATATGCGGAGGAACCATTTTCTTATGAAAATGATTCAGTGAGATGAGTCGTCGATTCAGATGTCAGGTGCGGCTTGAGCTTGGAAGAGACGCTCGGCCACCATGTTTTAAATGAATTATGCAGAAGTCATAACTTTTAGATTTAAATTTTTTCTTCCTTTTTCCAGAAGGAGAGACAGAGGTCTATGACCGTAAACTATAGATTTGTTGTGACATCTTGGGGCAAATTAAAGGCTTTTTTAAAAATCATAAAACAATTTAAAGTTGAGGGAGTTGACAGTAGTTCATAGTCCTTTCTTAAACGTCTCTTTCCCAGCTCCAGTGTGGATTTATTCAAGATAAATGCCTGTTTGTCCATCATTTCTCACGTTAGGGATCTGTTCCAAGTCATTACTGGAGCCTTCTTGAGTCTTCGGTGTCCCGAGAACTGCCAAAACGGAGGCATCAAGTAAGAAGGCATTCAGCACCCTGGAAGCTTCCATCCCCCCCGTTTCTGGGGCTGCGCCAGCGCAGTTGAGGTGTTCCCACGAAGTCCCTGCCCTGTGGACTTTCTAAACCCTTCAGCCTCTTAGAAATTCAGGACGCTGAAAATGCTTAAAATATGCTCTAGTATTGTTGGGCACTGTCCGAATTAGAAAGCCCTTGGGTTTCGTCCTGCGAGGAGTCTCTCTGATGAGACCGTTTTGGGGGCTTCGTGTGGCACAAGATGTGAGACATGAACACGTCTCCTCCAAGTCTGAAGTCTGAAACCGTGCAAACGCTCTGTGTGCTGTGCTTTCAAAACTGTGAAAACAAAGTTTCAAGAGAGAGACTGGTGACTTCGGCGCCCTCTTTAGACCGTCGTTCGCAACGCACATTAGACATGTGAACCTGCCTTCGGGCGAATTTTACCTTCTTGGTGTATGTCGACCCGTTTTACCTCAGACAACATTAAGGTTACAAATACAGAGCCTTTTTTAATAAACCTTATTCAAATATATTAGTTTTGAAAAGACAAGACAGGGCTTAAAGTAACGAAAACACATGGTGTGTGACCTAGTGCTGTTCAATCCTATGTATTTTATTAAAACCTACTATGACTGGTAAAAATTTCCGTCTTCACTTCAGCCTCTGTAATTTATGAGGCCGAGCGCCTAAGGTCAGGAATAAGACAGGGATGTCCACGCTCACCATTATTATGTAACATAGGGCTGGAGGCTGGAGGTCCTAAGCCGCACTCATCAGACAATGAAAAGAACTAAAAGCCGTCTGAATCACTAAGGAAGACGTCAGACTTTCACTATTTGCCCATGACAGGATACTATAAATAAAAAACCTGAAAGACTACCCAAGAATTGCTACAATAGAAAAATGAATTCAGTAAAGTCACAGGACTCAAAATCAGTATACAGAAATCTGTTGTGTTTCTATATTCCCATAATGAAGAAAGAGAAATTAAGAAAAGAATCCCATTTACAAATTGCACCGAGAAGAATAAGATACCTGGGAATAAACCCATCGAAAGAGGTAAAAGGTAAAGGCAAAAGGGGTACATGACCTCTGAAAACCATAGAACACTGATGAAAGAAATTGAAGACAGCCCAAAGAAATGGAAAGGCATTCCATGCTCATGGATTAGAAGAACAAATATTGTTAAAATGCCAATACTGCCCAAAGTGATCTATACATTTAGTACAATCTCTATCAAAATACCAATAATATTTTTCACAGAACTGTAACAAACAGTTCTATAATCTTTATGGAACCACCCAAAAAGTCCTGAATAGGCAAAGCAATCTTGAAAGAGAAAAACATAACTGGAGTTCCACAAGTCCAGACTTCAAATTATATTACAAAACTGTAGTGACCAAAACAGTTTGGTACTGGCACAAAAATCACCACACAACTCAATGGAACAAAATAGTAAACCCAGAAATAAACTGACAATTATATGGTCAATTAATTTTCAAAAAAGGAACGACTACTTAATGAGGAAGTCTCTTCAACAAATTGTGCGGGGAAAACTGGACAGTAACACGCAACAGGATGAAACTGGACCACTTTCTTACACTACACACAAAAATACCGTCACAATGGATGAAAGACCTTATGTGAGATCTGAAACCATACAATTCCTAGGGGAGAACAGAGACAAGAATGTCTCTAACATCAGCAGCAGCAACATTTCTCTAGATATGTCTCCTGAGACAAGGGAAATAAAGGCAAAAAGATAAACAAAATTGACAAACCTTTAATGCAACTAAGAAAAAAGAGAAGATTCAAAATCAGAAATACAGTGGGAGAAATTCCAATAGACACTACAGAAATACATAGGATCATAAATGATTACTATGAGCAAGTATGTGCCAACAAATTTGATAACCTAGAAGAAATGGATTGAATATCTATAATCATACAATCTACCAATACTGAACCAGGAAAAAAATAGAAATTCTGAACAAACCAATAATGAGTAAAAATATTGAATCAATAATAAAAATTATTCCAACATAGAAGACTTCAGAACCAGATGACTTCACTGGTGAATTCAACCAAACATTGAAATAATTAACACCAATCTTTTTTTTACGTTTTATTTTTTAAATGTAATTTATTGTCAAATTAGCTAACATACAGTATATAGAGTGTGCTCTTGGTTTTGGGAGTAGAGTCCGGTGATTCATTGCTTACATACAACACTCAGTGCTCATCCCAACAAGTGCCCTCCATTGCCCATTATTTTCAAACTCTTCCACAAAATTGAAGAGGAGGGCATAGTTCCAAACTCATTCTGTGAATCCAGTAATAACTTGATACCAAAGCCAGATAAGAACACTACAAGAAAAGTACAGGCCAATATCCCTGATAAACATGAATGAAAAACTCTCAAGAAGATATTGGCAAACTGAACTCAAGAACTCATTAAAATGATTCAAAACATGACCAAACAGTATTTATCCCTGGGATGCAGGAATGGTTTAACATATGCAAATCAGTAAATGTGATACACCACATTAATAGAATGGACAATAACAGTGATACTATTGTTTCAATAGAAGGAGAGAAAGCATTTGACAAAATACATCATTTTATAATAATAACACTCAACAGACTGGGTATAGCAGGAAAATGCCTCAACATAATAACAGCCATATACAACAAACCAACAGCTAACACTATACCCAATGGAAAAAAATGTAAAGTTTTTCTTCTAAGATCAGGAATAAGCTAAAGGAATCAACTCTACCATATGTTCAACATAGTACTGGAAGTCCTAGCTAGAGCAATCAGGCAAGGCAAAGAAAAGGCATCCAAACTGGAAAGGAAGAAATAAAATGGCCATTTGCAGATGATATGATCTTATATCTTGAAAATCCCAGACTCAATTTGAAACCTGTTGTATATAATCCATGAGTTCCATAAGTTGAAAAATGTAAAATCTGGGGTGCCTGGGTGGCTCAGTTAAGCGTCCAGCTTCAGCTCGGGTCATGATCTCAGTTTGTGGGTTCAAGCCCAGCGTTAGACTGTGTTCTGACAGCTAGCTCAGAGCCTGGAGCCTGCTTCAGATTCTGTATCTCCCTCTCTCTCTGACCCTCCCCTGCTCGCACTGTCTCTGTCTCTCAAAAATCAATACACAGAAATCAGTTGCTTTTCTATACACTATAAAATATCCAAATAAAATAAAATAAAATTCTGCCACTTGCAATAGTATCAAAAACAATAAATACCTAAGAATAAATGTAACCAAGGAAGTGAAAGATCTGTACAATGAAAATGATCAGATTTGCTGAAAGAAATTAAAAAAGACACAAATGGAGGTAGAGACCATGTTCGTGGACTGGAAGAAGTAATATTGTTAAAATATCTATGACACTCAAAGCCAGTAATGCAATGCCTATCAAAATCACAGTGGCTTTTGGAAGTGACACAAAAATAAGTCAAATAGGTCAGTGGAACAGAAAAGAGAGCCCAGAAATAAACCCATGCTTATATGGTCAACTAATCTGTGACACAGGAGGCAAGAATATACATTGTGGAAAAGACAGTCTCTTTAACAAATAGTGTTCGAAAAACTGGTTAGCTGCATGCCAAAGAAGGAAACTGGACCACTTTCTCACACCACACACAAAAATAAACACAAAATGGATTAAAGATCTAAGTGTGAGACCTGAAACCATAAAACTCCTAGAAGAAAATATGGGCAGTAATTTCTTTGATGCTCACCATAGGAATATTTTCTAGGTATTTCTCCTGAGGCAAGGAAAACAAAAGCAAAAATAAACTATTGGGACTACATTAAAAAAAAAAAAAAGCTTTGTGCAGCAAAGGAAGCCATAAAGAGCAAAAATTCAACCTACTGAATGGGAGAAGATATTTGTAAATGATATATACAACAAGGGGTTAATATCCAAAATACATAGAAATTACATAACTCAACACCAAAAAATCCAAAAAATATGATTTAAAAATTGGCTGAAGGGCATTTCAGGCCTGTGACAAACAATGGACTGAGACCTTTCTTTGGATCAGTCAGACGTATAACTCAGATCGATTGGAACTGGCAGACTGCATGAAACCTACTCTCCAAAGGCCCGAGGACGGCTACCTCAAGAAAGAAGCCAAGGCACACAGGGTGGAGAGTCCCAAATACCATTGAGTAGGGAAATAAAACAACCAAAGGCGCAACAAGCGAAATTGAGAGACGACATTAAAAGAACACTTCCTGAATGGACAGGCCCTGGATAGTCAATTAGCCTCCTTGAATATAGCAATACTAACAGGTACAGAGTGCACCAAGAGGTTTTAAAACTGACAAGAGCCAGAAAGCTAGCCAAAATGATGAAACGAAAAAACTCTCTTCTAAAGGAATTCCAGGAAAATGTCACAGCCACAGAACTGCTCAAAACAGATATAAGCAACATAACTAAGAATTTAGAACAATTGTCATAAAATTAATTGCTGGGCTTGAAAAAAGCATGTAAGTCATCAGAGAAGCTATAGATACAAAGACTAGAGACCTTCAAAATAGCTGTGATGA
The DNA here is from genome assembly GCF_006229205.1 of Suricata suricatta. Lineage (NCBI taxonomy): Eukaryota > Metazoa > Chordata > Mammalia > Carnivora > Herpestidae > Suricata > Suricata suricatta. The sequence continues at coordinate 447,803 of NC_043714.1, forward strand.
GTTAAAAAAAAATGCTATTAATGAGGTGCATAATAAAATGGAGGCAGCCACTGCATGGATTGAAGAGGCAGAGAGGGAGAATAGGAAAATTAGAAGACACAGTTATAGAAAAAGAGGAAGCCGAAAAAAGAGAAATTTAACCAGGAGCACTAAAGGAGAATTTGAGAATTGACGGATACAATCAAACAGAACAATATCTGTATCATAGGAATTCATGAAGAGGAAGAAAGAGGAAAAATGTCCTGAAGGGGTGCTCAATCAAATTATACCTGGGGGGAGGAGCCAAGATGGCGGAGAGGAAGGGAGCTCTGTAAACTCCGTCTGCCCCATCAATCGAACTGAGAAGGACATTACTCTCATCTGCAAGAGCGGAAGGAGAAAATATGGACTCCAGAAGGAAGAGAACCTGAAGACACCTGAGTGAGTGAGTGCGAACTGGGGAGATTGGAAAACGGGCCAGCCCGAGACGGGCAGGGGAGGTGGGAGCCCCAGCCCAACGCGGGGGAAGCGTGCGGAGCCCGAGAGACAAAGGGAAGAGACAGAGAGACTGAACACGCTCATAGTACTGTCTCTGGGGAAGAGGTAAAGAACGCTTAACGGCACTTGGAGAGAAAAGCTTACTCCATAGATAACTGCTGGGTAGCCTAAATCCTGAACCCAGCTGGTGCAAAGGAAGGAAGAGGTTCCAGCCCTGCGCCATCTTGGCAAGAAGTCGGTGACAGCTGCAGTGGCAGTGTCAGGAGAGCTACTCACTTCGACCTCGGTTTTGGGAGTGGGAGCACGCACCTCATTTCCACGGCGCATCTCGCCCCTAGCATCGGCCATGCGAAACCTGAATCCCGGGTGCCAACAGGGAAAAAATAGCCCCCACCTCTGCACGATCCCAGCAGGGAGTTGGCGGCAGTGGAGACCTGGGTACACGCACAGGCTGCAGGAGCTCCCAGCTCAGTTCTAGCAGCTCCCAGCAGCCTCCTCCGGCAACAGCTGCGCACTCATTCCTCCCCTAACGCTAACGTGATCCCCGCAGGGGGTTGGGTCTGTGACAGTGCGCACGCACTCCACCTCCAGCTGCGCATCTCGCCTCAGGCAGAGGCAGCCGAAATCCCGGCCTGAGCCAAGAAAAACCGATTCCTCCCCGCAAGAAGTCAGCCACCAAAGCAAATACATCTCATCTGTGGTAGCATAAACGTGCATGGACTGGAACTTTGAACCAAGGCGGGCCTGGAAAATACAACTCGGCTCAACCGCGGCACAAGGAGATCGGACTCATTAGAGTGGCCTACAATTCGTAGATCAGCGGAGCTTGGAATACCGCCTATCTAATCTCTGCAGAGACCAAGGCAGAGCCTCTGAGAGCAGCCTCCGAGACCTACCACATCAACCACGCCTATCCAAGAGGTGGAGCTTTTTCTTGTTTGTTTTGTTTTTTCTTTTTTTAATAATTTCTTTTTTCATTTTTCTCTTTTCTCCTTTTTCTGTATGTATTTTTTATTATTATTCCTTTTTTTTTACTTAAATTTTTTAAAATTTTTACTCATTATAAATTATAAATATCTGTGCGCCAAATTTGGGAGCACCCAAATACATAAAACAATTAATCACAGAAAGAAACAATCTTATTGACAAAAATGTGCTAATAGCAGGGAACTTTAATACTCCACTGACAGCAATGGATAGATCAACCAGACAGAAACTCACTAAAGAAACAATGGACCTGAACGACACATTGGAACAGATGGAACTGATAGATATATTTAGAACTCTGCATCCTGAAGATAGGAAATTTACCTTCTTTTTGAGTACACATGGCACATTCTCCAAGATAGATCACACACTGGGGCATAAAGCAGCCCTCCATAAGTATAAACAAATAGAGATCATACCATGCACACTTTCAGATCACAATGCTATGAAACTTGAAATTAACCACAGGAAAAAGTCTGGAAAACCTCCAAAAATGTGGAGGTTAAAAACTACCCTACTAAAGAATGATTGCGTTAATCAGGCAATTAGAGAAGAAGTTAAAAATTTTTGGAAACCAACGAAAATGAAAATACAACAAACCAAAATCTCTGGGATGCAGCAAAGGCA